>NC_060125.1:385980583-386283613 GCF_021461395.2 Schistocerca americana
CCTGTGGGTCTGTCAGTGTGCTCATGTGATGTATCTGACCCCAGGAATGTGTCAATAAAGTTTCCCCTTCCTGGGACAATGAATTCACGGTGTTCTTATTTCAATTTCCAGGAGTGTAGAAGCACAATTTCTCAAATGTACCGAAACAATGAAATAATGACATATAATGCCGAAACGAAAATTCTTACAGAACACTGTGAGAGAGATTAAATATACTAGTGGCTGATGCTTAAGACTAAGGAAAGGAAAAGTTTTTATCTCAGAAGATGCGCGAGGGTGCTCGTGACCCAATTGTATAATTCGTGAGACAAGTCACAATAGGGAGACGGGTCATTAAAATATTTCTTTTGTGAACTCTACACAACAGTGACCATCCTTGGCAACCCTCTGGTCTACCTCCCAGGCTTGGAAGATATTCTTATCAAATCGTTATTTTTCATGCAGGAAGTATACTAGCACAGACGAGGGTAAACGAAAGACTACTGTTCCACACTGTCTGAAAATTCTCCGGCATCATACAGGGCAAACGCACTACTGGTGTGGCTTTTCCACACATATACCCATGTGGGATGGAAAGGATACACGTTTTATTTTGCTAAAACGGGGTTTAATATATTTTACAGAAGACATATCCACTGAGTAGGTTCTCAGGGCTTCACAAACATTATACAGAGCGTTCAGAAATTCCCGTTACAAATTTCTAGGACTTGTGAACGGGAGTGGGTACACAATATTTTGAACAGGAACCCATGTCCAGAATCGTACAAAATGGTTCAAATGCCTCTCAACACTAAGGGACTTAACATCCGAGGTCATCAGTCCCCTAGAACTTAGAACTAATTAAACCTAACTAACCTAAGGACATCACACACATCCATCCCCGAGACAGGATTCGAACCTGCGACCGTAGCGGTCTTAAAGACTGAAGCGCCTAGAACCGCATGACCACTGCGGCGGGCAGAATCGCACAATTTCCGTTCACAACGGTTTCATTTCAGATGTGTAACGCATCCACGTTTGCTGTGGGACACAGAAAAGTCTGAGTTGCTTGCTCTGGTATGCAATGGGCTAGACGCCTACTGACTGCTTCTTGATGCCTCAACACCTGTCCTACCAACTGATCCCTTCTTCTAGTCAAGTGGTGCCATAAACTTCTCTTCTTCCCAATCCTATTCAATACTTCCTCACTAGTTATGTAATCTACCCATCTAATCTTCAGCATTCTTCTGTAGCACCACATTTCAAAAGATTCTATTCTCTTATCGTCCATGTTTCACTTCCATACATGGCTACTCTCCATACAAAAACTTTCAGAAACGTCTTCCTGACACTTAAATCTATACTCGATGTTAACAAATTTCTCTTCTTCAGAAACGCGCTCCTTGCCATTGCCAGTCTACATTTTATATCCTCTCTACTTCGACTATCATCAGTTATTTTGCTCCCCAAATAGCAAAATTCCTTTACTACTTTAAGTGTCAGCATCAGCCGACTTAATTCGACTACATTCCATTACACTCGTTTTGCTTTTGTTGATGTTCATCTTATACCCTCCTTTCAAGACACTATCCATTCCATTCAACTGCTCATCCAAGTCCTTTGCTGTCTCTGACAGAATTACAATGTCATCGGCGAATCACAAAGTTTTTATTTCTTCTCCATGAATATTAATACCTACTCCGAATTTTTCTTTTGTTTCCTTCATTGCTTGCTCAATATACTGATTGAATAGCATCGGGGAGAGACTACAACCCTGTCTCACTCCCTTCCCAACCACTGCTTAAATTTTCTAACCTACCTGTCCGATTAAGGGATCTGACATTCCACGCTCCGATCCGTAGAACGCCAGTTTTCTTTCTCCTGATAACGACATCCTCTTGAGTAATCCCCGCCCGGAGATCCGAGTGGGGGACTATTTTACCTCCGGAATATTTTACCCAAGAGGACGCCGTCATCATTTAACGATACAGTAAAGCCGCATGCCCTCGGAAAAAATTACGGCTGTAGTCTCCCCTTGCTTTCAGCCGTTCGCAGTACCAGCACAGCAAGGCCGTTTTGGTTAGTGTTACAAGGCCAGATCAGTCAATCATCCAGACTGTTGCCCTTGCAACTGCTGAAAAGGCTGCTGCACCCCTTCAGGAAACACGTTTGTCTGGCCTCTCAACAGATACCCCTCTGTTGTGGTTGCACCTACGGTACGGCTATCTGTATCGCTGAGGCACGCAAGGCTCCCCACCAACGGTAAGGTCCATGGTTCATGGTTCATATCATAGTATACGCATAAATTATTTAAATTTTAAGTTCTGACTGCGTGTTAGTGCAGCAATAGATGGAGACCATGAAAAAGGCTTAATACTTACTAAAATATAAGTAGACAGCAGCTTAGGGTATAAGGCCCTACCAGCATTGAGAAGTGTTAGGAGATGGGATATCTTCCGTTTTTTGCGGTGTGTGAAAATGTAGGAAGCTTTACAAGTTAATTTCATCGATTGTTCAGGGTATTCGGAAGTTCTTGTTACAAACTTGTAGGAAATTTGTAAAATTGTGGTAAGTTTCTATGGGACCAAACTGCTGAGGTCACCGGTCCCTAGGCTTACACACAACTTAATCTAACTTAAACTGACGACAACGCACATATACCCATGCCCGAGGGAGGACTCGAACATCCGACGAGGAATTGTTGAGGAACCGAATTAAGCGTTTGTATTAATACTTACACATTACATGTTTACCTTATTAACACGTAAACACTACGCGTTTACATTACTTCAGAAAAAAAAACAACCAAATGTACTCTACGTACAGGGCAGTATTGATGCATTACAAGAGCGGCTCGAAGTGGCTACCACCGATGTTGTTACAGACATTGTACCTACGAGGTTTTGTCTGGCACACACTCTCAACCCAACTGAATGCCTCTTCAGTTTCTAGTGCAGCGGCCAGAACTCATGCCAGCAGATCTTCCTCTGTCTCTACAGCGGTCTCGTAAGTTAAACTCCTCTTCTCCCCAATCCTATTCAATACTTCCTCATTAGTTATGTGATCTACCCATCTAATCTTCAGCATTCTTCTGTAGCACCACATTTCGAAAGCTTCAATTCTCTTCTTGTCTAAACTATTTATCGTCCATGTTTCACTTCCATACAAGGCTACACTCCATACAAATACTTTCAGAAACGGCTTCCTGACACTTAAATCTATACTCGATGTTAACAAATTTCCCTTCTTCAGAAACGCTTTCCTTGCCGTTGCCAGTCTACATTTTATATCCTCTCTACTCCGGCGATCATCAGTTATTTTGCTTCCCAAATAGCAAAACTCCTTTACTATTTTAATTGTCTCATTTCCTAATCTAATTCCCTCAGCATCACCCGACTTAATTCGACTACATTCCATTTTCCTCGTTTTGCTTTTGTTGATGTTCATCTTTTATCCTCCTTTCAAGACACTGTCCATCCCATTCAACTGCTCTTCCACATTTTGCAAATACAAAATGCACATATTGGCCACAAATAAAAGCTTCACTTATTTCATGCAGTTATATCTGCGTGTCCCAAGTCGGATTGTGTAGTGGGCGTATATGACTTTCGAGCCACCTGAATGTGCCTGGCCGTGACCAGCTGTTCATTCCCCCATTCCCTTAGGTGTATGGAGCTTGAGAGGTGGCATGAGCCCCCTCTCATATTTCTATCTTACGATTTTCCTCTCCAATTGCATGCAGTATAAAGTTGCTATTCCTTCACACGCGGACTTCCCACACAGCGTCTCTCGTCACCCGGGTGGTCCGGTGACAGGTGGGCTCTGCTGATCTTGAAAGGGTAAGCCGACGGGTGTGAGGGAGTCGAGTGAATGCTTTCCAGACGCCGACATGGTAGAATAGCAGAGGAGACACACTCGGAGGGGCCTGAAGTAGCGGCTGGGCTAGAGGTCCCGTTACTTCGCAGAAACTTAGCGACAACACTTTCTGGCGGGCTACCAGCGAGGTGTGGGAATGACTTGTGTACCCAGGCAGTTTTGGCGGGCAAATTCCCGCGCTTTCTGCAAAATCGCAACTGTGATTGGCTTGCTCAGGGCATAGCTCCGTGACGTAGCAAAATCGGCTCAGAAATTGGCGCCAAGAATCTCCATTGGTGGAATGGTAGTGCTCCGGCAGTAGAGTGGAATTTTCCGCCGGTTTTCGAGTTGCTGATTGGAACGGTTAACCACGGCCACTGTCGTGGGGGCAGGAATGTTCTGTGTTCGGTTTGTACGGGTGCTCTTGTGGGTAGTCGGCTCTTGCCTTTCGGTCGAAGTAGGTTACAAGACTGAGCTCTCGCTGCGCGAGTCAGCCTGCCTTCCGTGGGCTGCCTAATATACTTTTATTTAATTGTAACTGTTTGACGAAGTTGCTGAAGTTTCGACTTCAACGTAACTTTCCGAGTACAGTTGTCAATTGAGCGTTCTGTGTACAAGAGGCCTATGTTGTCTGTCTTGAGCAGTTTTGGCTAATGTTGACTGTATCGGAGTTACTGGGTGACTTCGCTTGTTAAAATCAATCACTGTATCGTCAGTGATTGTGTGGCGAGCCTTCTTCGTCTCCCTCAGAGGCGCTTTTGTATGGCTAGGAAGTCTTTAGTCTGGAACAACCAGGCCAGGGTAATTTGTTTCGGGCTATACTCGCGACATTATCATCACCACGACGGGACGTCGAAGCAACCAGCCATTGCTTCCAGTACGCCAGATCGTGTCCTTGCAGCTAAGAAGACAGCTTGGTAATGTACGTCTGCAGAACGGGCAAAGCAGGCATTTTTGCTAGGCGACAATCAGAGCTCAGCAGAGCGCGCCTGTTCGTCTTTTCTAACTTTGTTCTATCTTGGCTGTTCATTGTCTGAGTTCTCACTAATGTAGCAGCAATTAATGTTGGGTTAGCGGTGTGTCTCTCTTAAGATTTGAGTGGCAAGGAATTGGCTCCACATTCCACTTCGTCATAAACATCACAATCTAGTTTAGGGACAACTTCACCTTCACAGCATTTGTTTGAGTATCCAATTTGAGCCAATTTGACGTATTGTAAATGTTTCATGTGTTTTTGTTTATTATTTTGTGTTTAGTCTTAATAAATCATATTGTTATTTTGGACAGAACTTTCATTCTGTTAATCGGTAGAGCAACCCTATCATTTCTCACTACGTTAATGAAACCTTCCTTTATTTAACTTATTTATCAAATTAAATTTTTGCAGGTGCCAAACTCTTTTCTACTCCACTTGCAGGGTAGATTACAGTCAGTTCGAGTATCTTTTTAATCCATGTGCAGCAGCAAAAGTCGGAGTTAGAATAGGGGGGGGGGGGGGGGGCTTAGAGCATCATTTACATATGTAGATTCTAGAAGAATTTAGTGTTAAATACACTGCTAGCCCTGGCGCCTTCAAGCTTCGTGTATGGAGACTATGGGAGCAAGTACAGATTTTTGCAATAGAATGTAAGTGCTTATCAGGTTTACGAGAGAACCAACACGTGCCTAGTTCCCAAAGTATATATTCTAAAGTGCCAATACTATTACAATTAGTATGTGCTATAAGTGAGGCTGAATGGTGGCATAAATTTTTATTGTAGGTAGTTCAGTCGAAGATCATTATCATCAGGTCATTACCACATCTAGGTTTATATTTAAATAACGTCAAGAGAATTCAGTTATGTGGCTGTGATGCTGGTGCTCTTCGTACGATTAATCAGTAGCTACTAAGCGAGATTGTCGTTGCGTGGCCCTTATCAAAAATTCTGGGCTGAATTTCGTTATACATTGTCCCAATCACAGCCGCAGGCCTCATTTGACTCATTTTCATGCTTGAACAAAGTATTCAGTCTTGACTCACCTATGGAAGAATTATTATCGGACGGAGCCTTCCGCCAGTAGGAAAATAAAATTCAAGGACAGACAGTACAACATATACACAAACAAACTTAAAGGTGCCCGGATTCACGCCGACTATGAAAGCTGTACTGAAGTGTACGAGGGAGAAGAAATTCGGTCAAAAGCTAAAATACATAGATTTGTAACAGGTAGATGTGTCCTGCTCGTAACACTCGAGGCCTATTACGGAAGAAATACAACGTGCGTTAAATAACAAGTTCCCGGAGACGAAATAACTCTCCCACTTAAACTCTTCCAGTTCACGTACCATTCAAATCGACGTAACCATTCAAATTGGCAGTGACTCCTTACGATCTGAATGCTCCTCTTTGGTGTGGTAGATATTATATTCGCTGTAAATAAGAATTAACTTCGCAGCAAGAATATTTAAATTTTATCAGATCTAAGGTAACGAAAAAATTAATTTAAGTGCTCTTATTTTTTCATGACTCGTAAATTTCGACACCATATAAAAGTATTTCTGTGGAGAGTAGTACAATAACTTTGAGTGACAAGTGCTCTCTGTGACGGCATTTATTCGACACCGATCACGTAGTACGAGGATAAGACTTCCGTTCTTAGAATATAAGAACTTTCATGCTCCCAAGGTACGAAATGCTTATTTTCTTCAGGCAATATAAACAAGTCTAAGGTATGGGGAAGTGCTGCGAGAAAATGTCTGTGCACACATAATTCTGTTTCAAATGAAGAGTAAGAGAAGAAGTTATTACTTCTTAGGACCTATCACAGCATATATCTAAGGTGATTTGGAAACGCAGATTATCAAAAAAATGTGTGTGAATTCTTACGGGACGTGACTGCTAAGGTCATCAGTCCCTAAGCTTACACACTACCTAACCTAAATTATCCTAAGAACAAACAGACACACCCACGCCCGAGGGAGGACTGGAACCTCCGCCTGGACCAGCCGCACAGTCCAGGACTGCAGCGCCTTCGACCGCTCGGCTAATCCCGCGCGGCACGCAGGTTATCAAAGTAAGGAAACTTGTGCTGCGATGTCGACTTAGATTCTTTCGGAAACTACAGGGCACCTAATATGAACCGGACTGAAAATCCAGAAAGTGCAATGCAACCATTATCATAGCAATCATGAAATAGATTTTTAAAGGCCATAATGCTGGTCAAAACTATTCACTGTTTTTTTCTGAATTTATTTATTGTTTCGCATCATGACGCGTTTCGGGTTCATTTAATCGTCTGATGGCCTGATCACCAAACAAAATGTCTTTTTAAGTACGGTGGATTTTTTTCCTTTATTGTTATTTCAATTTCCCACAGAGGGACCGCGGCTCCCCGCGGATAAAAACCGCTCTTCAGCCAAAGGTTACATAAAAGGTAAGAGCCTGATCTGATACTTTACTGGTCTCCACGGTAAGATCACTCCAATTCGGGAAGGCGACGGTTCAAACCTGTTTCGGCCATCCACATTTACGCTTACCATGATTTCCCTAAATCGCTCCATGCAGATGCCGGGATGGTACCTTTCAAAGGGCGCGGCCGGTTTCCTTCCTCACCTTTGAGGCAATCCGAGCTTGTGCTCCATCTCTAATGACCTCGATGTCGACGGGACGTTAAACTTCATCTGCCTTCCTTTCTTTTTACAATCACCGCAAAGTAACACTACACCATAGTCATGACGTTTTTCTCCCTAACTAACTGATCTATGACCGCACTCTCATTTATCACGCTACTTCTACAGTAAACCGTACAGCAATGACGCATACATAAAATGTATGTAAAAGTAAGAACTCGTGAATAATTATTTTCTGATGGAGTGCTCAGCTAAATTCTGGACGGCAGGCACACGTCAACAAGAAAATGTGAACGTCAGACAAATATTCGATAAGTTTTAGATCGCAGAAGGTCACGAAATGAGTGAAAACTAAAAAGCACGATGTATTTTAACTAATCCTGGATTGCTCGATATAAGTTGTTTGAGCAATCTCTTTGTGTACTAACTGAGGCTACATTGCGTCTTGCCGGCCGGAGTGGCCGAGCGGTTCTAGGCGCTTCAGTCTGGAACCGCGCTACCGCTACGGTCGCAGGTCTTGCCTCGAGCATGGATATGTGTGATGTCCTTAGGTTAGTTAGCTTTACGTAGTTCTAAGTTCTAGGGGACTGATGACCTTAGCTGTTAAGTCCCATAGTGCTCAGAGCCATTTGAACATTGTGTCTTCGAGGAGTCATTTTGTCTTTCGCCCAAGTAGACGCAACTGTGGCTTGGAAGCCTTCGCCATTCTCGTTCCTGCTGCCGTATTTGGAGCACTTCCGTGTTTCTTTTCTACTTGGAAGAATGATTTTGTCTGCAAATGACAAGGGCTCTAATGGATATTCTACAATTATTAAAGGATTTTATGAGATCGTTTCAATTATTTTCTGTGTTGAACTTGTAACGGGAAATCCTCCTGTAGCATTACTTTTCCTCAACAGTAGTTGTCGATACCAGTACTTTTTTTCGAATTTTGGACAGGTCAATATTACCTTAGCTGATTTTCTAAAAACTTATACACAGTATGTTATATTACAAGCTAAAACTTATGAAATGGAACTGCTTTATAAAATATTTTAGTTTCGACGCTACAATCGATAACTACTAGTTCTGAATGTAGGTTAAAATTATTTTTTTTAGAAACATTTGAAATTACGAATTACTGGGACGTTTGAAATTTCTGTTATTTCTGTTTACTATATTTATTTCTGGATTCATTTATGAAATAATAATCGAAATTTATAATGTAACGGAAACTAGTAGAAATTAATTTGTTAAGAAAAATTGTAAATCCTTTGGAATATTGTTATTTCCGCAGAGTGTGGTGGCCGTAAGCTTGCCTCTGATGTGATCGGACGTATTTTTGTGCGAACAATGTAATTTCGGCTTTGTTAACGTGAAAAATCAAAATACTTACGATATCCTCAAACGTGAGAAAATATGTTTACGTAAAAAATGCTGCAATTACGATTTTCAGATTGATTTAGTGCAAACCAACCGTGAGGACTTGATGTGAGATTTTCTGCTCCAAGAATGAAACGCCTAGACAAGAAGAACTGAGCCATCACAACATGACAAGCTAAGTAAACTAGAAAGTATATTACAATCTTCACTCGTCTCAAATCTTCATAAAAGTATTTGCTTAATAATTACTTGGACTGGACGTTGTTTAATGTGGACAACAGATGGAAGTAGGAAGGAGGGAAGTGATTATGAACTTGAGGTGAAACAGTTAGGAAATATGCGGGACTGCCGACCAAATTTCTGCATCATTTGGTAGAGATTATTTCAGGTTTAGACATGGGACAGTATTCAACTGCCCGGTAAAATGGATACTCCTATGTTGTTAAAATTGGATTTTGTGGAAGCTGAAACATAGTGACGAACAACACCTTTTCAGACTGTCTTGTGGTAGATTCAGAGTTATCATGGTTTCCTAAATTATGAAAGAGTTATTCCTTTGTCTGAAGTCGTGTACCTGGCTACCTGGAAATTAGGATGCCGACTGCTCATTGTGAAACTGATTATGGTGTCATCTGCTTTGAGGATCTGTGTGAGCTAGTAAATCAACTCTTTTAGTTTGGCAACAATCCAACCGTTTATTATTTCCTATTATTTCAGAAGTATTCGGCATAACTATAAATACATTTATCCCACTGTGGGACAAAGCGGTCATTGTCTTCATGGAAAAATGTTTGCAGTTGCCTGCGGAACCATGGTTGTTTCGAGGTGAGCACCTCTTTGTCCGAAGAAAATCGACAGTCACGAAAATCTTTTTTTTAGGGTACCACAAATATGGAAATTGCATGAGGAGGGATCGGGACGTTTGGAGGATGTGTAAAGGCTTCCCAGAGGACCTTCTGCAGCATGTGAAAATAACCTTGGAAACATGTGTATCTGCACGACATGTGGCTCGTAACTGGAATAGAGTCTGAAGATGTCAGGGAGGCTGGACAGGAATGTAGTATTTCGTACTGCACACGTCTTTCCATTTACATTGCCAAGGAGAGGTGACTATGAGAAAAATGTTGAATGCCGAACAAAATAGGTAATATTCTACTAGCCGGAGCATGGAATACGGAAGTGTGAATGTGGTAGGGAACGCAGGAAATCTGAAAAGGAAAGTGTAAACCAAAAGCCTTCAGAAGTTGGAAGGTTTCGTAGTGGCACACGGCTTGTGCTGTGTATTAATTCATACACAGGGGTAAGGGGAGATGGGGTACAGAGTGGTGCTGTAACTGTCGTCATAGGGAAACTGGAAAGGAGCAAAATTGATTAGCGAACATGTAAATACAGTAAACAGAGGTTTTACTTAATCTGTGGCTTTCTCCAAACATTGCGAAGGACATTTACAAAAGAACTAACAGCAATAAAATCCAGTCACTACAAGTAGCAAACTGAAGAGCGTCATGCAGTGTGAGGGCTCCCGCCAGTAATGCTCGACCGAATTGTCGAAGGAAGATTAAAACTGACGACTGTCGAAGTCTGGGGCTAGGCTGTGCAACTGCTGCCTGTCGTTCTACATCGCTGGAGGCGTGGCTCAGTGGGCACGCATCATTGGATCCGCTGGATCCTCGAGCAACTGCTATCAGCATCTGTGGGAAACTTGCCTTTCCGTTGCCGACTGTGAGACGTTGAGGAGGGTGGTATCGATCCATGATACCACACGTTCTATTCAGTACATGAGTTCATGGAACTGGCTGAGGACTTTTCTCTGTAATTTTTTGTTACACTACTGGCCATTAAAATTGCTACACCACGAAGATGACGTGCTACAGACGCGAAATTTAACCGACAAGATGAAGATGCTGTGATATGTAAATGATTAGCTTTTCGGATCATTAACACAACGTGCTGACATGAGGAAAGTTTCCAACCGATTTCTCATACACAAATAGCAGTTGACCTGTGTTGCATGGTGAATCGTTGTTGTGATGCCTCGTGTAAGGAAATGCGTACCATCACGTTTCCGACTTTGATAAAGGTCGGATTGTAGCCTATCGCGATTGCGGTTTATCGTATCGCGACATTGCTCCTCGCGTTGGTCGAGATCCAATGACTGTTAGCATAATATGGAATCGGTGGGTTCAAGAGGGTAATACGGAACCCCATGCTGGATCCCAAAGGCCTCGTATCACTAGCAGTCGAGATGACTGGCATCTTATCTGAATGGGTGTAACGGATCGTGCAGTAACGTCTCGATCCCTGAATCAACAGATTGGGACGTTTGCGTGAAAATGTAATCACATGTCAGTTGTAGTATAATATATTTGTCCAATGAATACCCGTTTATCATCTGCATTTCTTCTTGGTGTGTCAATTTTAATGGCCAGTAGTGTATTTACCGTACGAGTACCCATCTTTACAGGAATTTGTGTACTCTCCCTCAATATCTCACTGTCTCTTTAGTCTTCCTTGTTTTTGTAAATCAGCATTCTGTAAACTATGTACTGACTTGTTCCATGAACAAGTTGCTTTGTCCCTCATGGTCCTCTGCGACAAAAATTAAAAACAAAAAATATGAGATAAATGGTTTCACAGATAACAACAATAGGAGTGTAGGTTCGCCTGCATTGAAGGTTTCCGGTGAAAAAGCTATTGTTGAATGTATACAAGCTAAGCTTTGAAGTGAATTGAACACATGGCGACAGAGGCTATTAGACCATGTTTGGCCACTGGTGCAAGTCTATTTGACGCCTCTTCGGTGGCTTACGCGTCGATGCAGATGAAGTGGAAAGGATAACACGAAAACCCAGTCCCCAAATGAAAAAAATCTCCTATCCAGCCGCGAATCGAACCCAGGACCCTGGCGATCTAGAAGCAGTGAAGCTAGCCACTAGACCACGAACTGCAGACTACAAAGCTGTTAAGTATCTGCAGCGGAAGAATTTGAATGAAGGAACTGCCAAAAGTTTAGATTTTATTACGTGTGACACTTTTTCCAGAAATCTGAACTTTGTAGGCGTGCTAGCGGGATGTGGGAAGGACGCGCGGTCTTCTCGAAGTAGCGGAAATAATTTTCACGAAGAGGGGAAAGTCCCGGGAGTGCGTTCGCTAGCACTGGGCGCGGCTGCAGACCGGGGGCGTGCCGGCAAGACAAACGGCTGGAGACGGCAGTAGCCGGTAGCCGGCAGCGGCCCGCGGCCGCCGGCTGTGTCCACGCCTATTATTACGGCTGCGCAGGACTCGGGTCGTTAGCGCTATTTATTGGCGGGGCTGGCGCGCGCGCAGCCCGCCGAACACAGCGCCCACGTCGCGGCCGCTTCTGCCGCCACTTACTCTCCACTTCCTGCCGCGGCTCCCAACTTTTTACGGCCGCTGCCACTGCTGGTGTGTACCTGCGACTGTCTCTCCAGCGCACGGGAGCCAGAGGCGCGAGGTATTGTCGGTGACGCGATGTAGTTCAGCACAGCACAAGCCGCACAAATCTTTCCTTTCCACGACAGAACAATAGAACCGTCTGTCTGGTTATGCAAGATTCAGTCGTTATACTGAAATGTTATTCCACTCCTCGTGTCAGGACTTCACAAAAGACAGCCAGCCAGCTGCTATCATCAGTGCTCTCCAAAGGATGTGATATCTTTACATGAAGTAAAAAAACAACGACGATTTTACCTCTTGAAATAGCTTTATAAGTCTTGGAAAGGTGCTCTGTTCCTTTATTTGAAGATAAACACTAGTTACAATATCGGTGTAAGTTGAAAATTCGGTGCACAACTCAACCATCTGGTGTCGTCCGAAGAGCGAGGTACCAAAACAACGTTGGTACCTCGCAACGAAACCGTAGAGGAAGACAGTCTTTGCGACTTGCATCGACGTATGGGCAACGCCAGCGTAGGCACGTTCCCAAGAGCTTTACTACGCTGCCATAACTGATCGACTACTTACAACTGAGCAAACACCGATCAAGACGATAGCATCATCTTAGATTACGCGGCCACTGTATTCTGTATCTTAGGCACATCATATGTGAACGTCGCGCCACATGTACTTCAAGAGAAGAGAGTTGTACATTGTCTGTGATACGTTAATACTCGGAGACAATTGTAAATAGTCAAAATATTCGTGTAGACTTGGACCGTACAAAGTTAAATACATCTTCTAATTACGGGTATAATAAAGTGAACTAATGTGTTTTGGTTTCTACTCAGTCTTCTCCAGGAGCAAATAAATAAATTACCATTGTTGCACTGGTCATTTTATTTTCGTCCGACACAACAGCGGTAACGCAAATAATGAACATTGCAGAGGTCGGAACACTCCTAGCAGCAATATATAGAGAGATGCGCGGTGGGTGGAGGAGCAGTTCTTCTATTTTTCATGACGTCGTTCAGCTCCCGATCTCTTTGTTAGTTACAACTTGGCAATGGCTAGGTGCCCACTGGAAGGCGACCAACAAATGAAGAAAGTTTAAGTGACAATACATTTTTCCTTCATGCACTGTGTCGCAGCCAGCAGCCATTTCCAGACCCCCGAGGGTGCAGAACACAGCACTCAGTCTTCGTTGACACTGGCAGACGATGGCGTAAAGCAGGCCATAGCGGGCGGCGTCCACCTATCAGCAGCATGGCGGTGAGTAGATGCAGAGGCAGCCTCTGCTGACTGCTGATGCACAGCTTAGCGCAGGTTGCGTATCTAACCCACAAACCCCAACACAGATTGTAGTGACAGCATATGGCAGCGGTAGCGTTGTGGCGTTGGCCCCACACAGGATGAACCAGTAGCAATAGAGTATGGCCGCACTAGCCAGTGGTAGAACGCATGTAGTGAAGCTCAGGGATCGGAAAAGGACCACTAAGCTGGCATACTGCAGTCGATACAAGTCAGCAGGCAGGTTGCCTTCCAACTGCAAGGCATCAGTACAACATCCAGGACCATCTGGACTCTGATACAGGAAGCAGTCCTACAGTTTAGTGATGACAGTATGTAGATAATCCATTTCACGACGATGACTGGCGTGCAGTGTGTCTGGTACCTGGCTACAGGTGGCGACTGATGCAGCTTGGTTAAAGTGGGCACTATTGATGGCAGTTTGTCACGTAAGACGAGGGGGAGGCTGATCGCGGACTAGACCCTGTGCTAAGTCCAGTCAGAATTACTTCAACCTGGCTTCATACTACTTCTTTGTCAGCAGTTCTCAGCCCGGCCGGTGACAGCGAGACTTAGACGTATGATAACTTTGCGTATGGCATGGCCTGAGTAGCGACTTGTTGTGTCACCTCTGGCTGTTCTTGCCCAAGAATGCCACAGCCTGTGCGCTAACCTGGTGCTTCTTGCATCAAGCCATAAAGACATCTCTCATGAACTCCTCGACGCCAAGTAAAAAGAAGGTGATGAGGAGCAGGAAAATAGGATTAAGTGGTAAGTTACCAGGCCATGAAAGTGCAATTTGCACAAACAATTTAGTAGCTTAGCCTGCTCCAAAAATAAAATTTCATTACATGGAATTTCACAATAAGGAAATGGAGCTCCACGTTAAATAAGAGAACAATATTTAACAAACAATGAAGGTGTCGAATGACGAATTGAAGTCATTAAATAACTTTGGTTCAGCACAATTGACATTATAACCCCACTGAAATCTTGGAACAGTAATAGAAATTAGCACAGCAAATGATGAAAAATTGTGATAGAAACTAACACAATTTAAAAAAAAATTATATCATCTTAACACCAGTTTCCACAACCAGTGTGAAAAAAACAAGGTCCCCCGGCCGAGGGGGTAAATCAAAAGATTAAACACTGTTCTCAACAGTTCAAAAAATGGTTCAAATGGCTCTGAGCACTATGGGACTTAACATCTGTGGTCATCAGTCCCCTAGAACTTAGAACTACTTAAACTTAACCAACCTAAGGACATCACACACATCCATGCCCGCGGCAAGATTCGAACCTGCGACCGTAGCAGTCGCGCGGTTCCGGACTGAGCGCCTTAACCGCGAGACCACCGCGGCCGGCTCTCAACAGTTCCAGCAGAACAAAGGATGATGAAGACATTCGCAAAATACTAAACAAGACAGGGACAAAAAGTAAATGCTGAGGGTCAATTTGTAGATCAGATCTGATGCGAGTTTAAGATAATTTTTCACCAAATGATCATTCTTCTGTGATCGTCCTGGATAATGGAGACATAGCCTTCAAAGTCGTGTGCCAAACTTACGGCACTTAAGCTAACATCCTTTCCGACAAGCTTCCCGAACAGCCAAGACTGGATTGCAGGAATGCACCAGAAGTAGAAAGGTCCCAAGACTACCTTGCACACTCGCCCACATCGTGGGAATGTACCATGCCCAGCCGAACACTGGCGATAATTCACAAGCCACTGTAGGACACGACTACCACAGGTGCTCGATCGATCCGTTGAAGGTTAAAATGTTCTCGATCCGTTGAAGGTTAAAATGTTCTCAATCCGTTGAAGGTTAAAATGTTCGTGCCAGTTAAGAAAAGTCTTGCTGGCATTTAGACCCACTATCGATCAGGCGCTTTGAGACGGATCAAATTGTGGCGCGACCGGAGTGTCTGTTAACAAAGTCGAGATCCATGGAAATGCTGTGAAACATCTAACCAGATTCCAACACCAAACTGAGTCCAAGCGAACAGCATAGGTTATCAACAAGAGAACAGCCATTATTTATGTTCTAAGCCTGTAGAATGAACGAAACGCTGACTAGTCGTGGCTCTGTTGGCAGCTTATTCCCGCTTCGCACACCACGGGACCGCGCGACTTGACACGACATGGTGCAAGAGGGAGTGTCTCTTGCCCGTGGGACTCAGCTCGCTGATATGACACCCTTTCTACAAAAGTGGTATACTTCAAAAACCTTCATTTTTTAATTGTATCTATAGCAGAGCTGAAGAAACGAGACTTGACCACACTCCAAGAGTGTGTTTCTGTTATTTCATAATTTGGCAGTTAGAGGGCGGTTGTGCCATTTTAATTGTGTGGAGGAGGAACGAGCTCATAACAACAAAAGTGTTGCATTGTTAGTTGGGTAGTGAATTCCATAGCAAACTGATTGTTGTTAAGATTTTCAAAACTGTATTATTTTGAGTTTTGTCGTTCTTTTGGATTGAAGTCACAAAAAACCAACGTAATATTCCTATTCGTGTCACGTAAATTGACCAAGGTAAGAGCGGAACGGTTAAATAATGTGGATTATGCCACTTTTGAAGAATCAGCTATCGTTAGGTTTCCCAGTTGAATGCAATACTGTTGATTATAGGCTAAATTGCATTATTTGCGACTGATGCAGTGTTGATATTGTGAGTTGCTTCACCTTAGAAGGATTATATTTTACATTCTCAGGTGTGTCGGTATTGAAGAAGAGGATTGTGATGTTCTGAGTTGTCACTTTTTAAGAATGTGGCCTACTTACACATTCAGTTTCTGTTCCTTTTTCATGTAGAATACTGATATTGTCATCAGGGTGTTCGTCTGTGATATTGCACCATAATATAGAGCATAAACATGCTTCTGATGAAGTGTACTCAAAGAAAAGGAGCCTATGAAACAACTCCATGTGATGAGGCCGCATAGGAAGAGCATAAATAAATTCCTTTATGACTTACAATGTTATAGAAATGCATCATCCGTAATGAAATCCTATATCGAAATAGAATGATGTTGCCAGTTCTGGTGCAGATAGAAGTGATATTTATGCTGTTGCATGTAAGTCTGAAAGTAGATTGGTTAAAACTTATTATAATCAGCCTCCTCTGCCCGAAAAAAAGAAGCACGGTATTCCACACATCCTCAATGAGACCATCATTCTAAAGAATTATTATACGTCTTCTCAGTATTTGTTGAATAGTTGACCTATTCATTATGATTCAGTCGTTTTAGTACCTGTTACAGGGCTGGCTTGTGGTTTCCATACTGGGCAAGGCTACGACGTGTGGGGAACTAACCTGAACCCTGAGGTACGCTATAGGTCAGTCGGTCACCACAACCAAGATTTCAGGCGGGAGGGCGGGCAATATCACATTCTCCAGAATTGTAACATACTATATCTTCTTTTCCTTTCATAGTCAACTACCAACTGACATCAAAAGCTGACACCAAGATAAAATCTATAGGTAGCTTATTGATCTCCCAACGCCACAGTTCCCAACAGTTTATTACAACAAATCGTGCTAAGAGACACGTTTTACAGAGATCCTTAATACAGTGTTTGTCAGCTTCACTGTATGCTTAATGATTTTGATATTTTCGTTTCTAAACTTAACATGTTTAGTATTTTGTGCGCTCAAATCACGACGTTTATGAGTACACGTGACGAAATAGTGATATTTCCTTGACGTCACGGATCTTTTCGTGTGACTAGTCATAAATGTGTGTTATAAAAGTATGCATTTTAAGTGATAAACCGCACACAATCACTGAGGTGGACTATACATTGCTCTGTTAAAATTGCGTATATACCATTGCCTGGAATTACACTGTTTTTCTTCTCGATGCGTGCTTACATCATTGTTTTGGTGTACCATGTTCCTTCACTTTCATCCCAACTGCATTTTTCAAAATTTTACCTGTTATATTGCACACTGAATTTATATTGTGTTATTTCGAAATGGTGGATTGCTGCTGTTATTCGCAAGAAAGTAAAACTCACTAAACTCATGCAAAATACACTCACGAAAAGATGCTAATAACGCCCGTTACCCGCACTCAGCAATGAAGGAAAGTAAAGTAACAAGACATATTTCGCTCAAGGAATATATTTCGTACATTTTTTCCTCTAAACATTCGCGAAACTCTCGCTAGGTGGAGATACTCAATCTAGTGCACTCTGGCGAGACAGTTGCAAACTTATTCCAACGTCGCCACCGAATCCTTGACTCTCAATATCTCTGTCATGCTAGGATTGTCATTAATCGAACACCTAGCGAGAGTTTTACGAATGATTAGAGTAAAAGATGCGCGAAATATATTCCTTGCGCGAAATATTACCCGTGACTTTAGTTCCCTTGATTGCTGAGTGCGGGTAAAGAGCGTTATTAGTATGTTTCTTTTTGTGAGTATATTGTGCACATGTTTAGTGAGTTTTACTTTCTTGCGAATAAGAGTAACATTCCAGATTTCGGAATAACACAAGATGAACATTATCCACTTGAAATCTTGTGCGTGAGGTCAGCGTAAAATGAACATGTTTCACCGCGAAAAATTGTAAGGTCTGAAGATGACAGCATCAACTGTTAAAAGTGGTTGCCCTAATTAAAAAAATATATTTTATGCGTTCTTGGCTGTTGAATGGTTTTTAATAACACAACACTGTCGTTCAGTGCACAACCGCGATTTGTATCTTTCTGTATTGTGCTCCATTCATACGAAAATAACATTTTGAAATAAAGTTCATATATACATGATCCACATTCATCGACTGGGAAAGTATGACGAACAGATAACATCCTGAAATGAGATGAATTGAGTGTGGAGTCACAGCTGCAGTCACGTAGACAAGTTTTTAACGATCAGATTATTGATTCCATCTTTGTTACAACTTACGATATGATCATAATTTCACAACTTAAATGGTTTCTCTATAAGATACACGATAGATTTTTCGTACTGAATTTAAACCACGCAAGAACGACAGCGATTTTCATTCACTTTCTGCTCTCCTTGAAATTACCAGAGTTATCACATGTACTTATTTTAATATTTTTCCTTATTTTCTTTGGTCCTCAACATTCGCCTGCAAGAAATAGAGTATTATCTACTATAAACAGCTTTCCAGTATACAGAGCTCTTCAAAATTTTACGTCTTTATATGGATTACCTGCACTGCGTGACGTTAGCAAGAAAATGTTTTACTTATCACTATCATTATATGACACAGGTAGCTCTTTCACTTACAGAAAAATGAGTGGAATAAAAATGAAAATTACAGAAAACTAAGCATAATTGAATAATACTAAAGCAATGTACGAAGGTATATTACAGCTGAATGATAAACTATGAAACATGAATTCTGTGTATCGTGTTGTGTATTAGTTATTGTATCATATACGATCTCTGTACGTTTCATTACATTGTTTACATCTAGACTTAGCCCTGGGATTTTTTTCTTTCATTTTTCCTTCAGCTACAATTACCAGTAATCACTCATTTCATAATCTGTGCCCATTATTTTCTTAACCAGACATTTTTTCCTTATTTCCACGCCGGCTTGTGGCTTGACATTTTCCTATCTGTCCTTGAACAGTCTCTTCCCACACCACGTTTCCAACCTTTGGAAACACTTCCATCATGTCTTCTCCATTTTCCACATTCACACCCACTGAGGACTGTGCCAAGCTCAAGGTCATTATTTTCGGAAGTTATAAGCTTATAACAGTCACTTTTGTCTTGTAAATTGCTTGCTACTGTGTCGGCCTTACATCTTCCTGTTTTACATGTTTTACGCTACTTTTGCGTCTGACGATGCCTCTTAATTAAAAACGGCTGAGTGTTTTTTGTTTTTGTTTTTAAGACTTATGTCCAGTCGCCTACATGTTTCCGTGCTCTATAAATACAAATACTTTTACTAGGTGACGGTACGGAATTGTGTCAAATTGTTCGTGTAAGTCAATTAAATCAACCCCTCAGCCTCACCTTTCAGGCACTGCCTTGCGGATTTCGTGGTCGACATTAACTAGCTGTGTTAGTATACATTCCTAGCGTCTGCAACAGACATGTTGTGTTAAACCTGGAAGATAGTGAATCAGTATATAGGTGATTCTATTAGCGAGCGGCATAATTCAGTGCTCTTTGTTTAGGTGCAGCATATGATTAATCAGGAACATATTCTTCTTCTTCCTCCTCCTCCTTGCTCTTCTTAGTGACTAGTTTCGGCTTCATAGGATTTTTTCCAATCTTTTCTTCCGTCTTCACACAATTTCTCCTCCGACTGGCTTGTATATACTCGCTGCTTTTGGTAGTTTACTTTGACTCACACGTTCTAGGTGGTCTTCCCATTTTTTGATGTAGTTGTATTTTATTGTTCAGGTTATATGTTTGCAGCTCTTCTCTAATCTTTTAATTTCTAAATGTACCTCATTTAGAACATTATTCTACAGACCCTAGAAATTTCGTTTCCGTTGTTTGTACGCAACGTTGGGGAGTGAACAAATGACCAGACACAATTTCCTTACTCTCCAATTCTAAGTGCGATACTGCTAATAACCCCCATCCAAACTATTCTGTAAGTTATGCTATCAACTCACTTATGACATTTTTTCATGTATTTCAGTTACTGTAGTATCACTTCCAATGTTAAAAATATTGTACTTCGAATATTTATATTATTTCGTTCACCGATTTACTCTCAATTATCATCTTGCATCTGTAATTTTGGACCTCTTAAAAGGAAGATTACATTGTTCAGTCACCCCTTAGAACACGTCACGAAAATTTTGTCATATTTTGTTCCTCTTAGAACAATTGTTATAATTTGTCATGTAGTTCAACATTTAATGTGTCACATATTTGATCTAACCTAAATATTTTACATCGCATTTTTCCTGAAATAACGCCTCCAAGTTTTGGCCAAACATTAATACTTGTCATCTATGGAACGAACTGAGGTGTTCTGCAGCTGCACTGTTTTAAAACCTGTGGGCCCAAAAAAATTTCACAGCCACACATATTTGCCTTTGTGTCCGACGACGGCGTAACAGCCGAAATCGGTTTGTAAAATAATGAATATTTTAGAATATTGCTCCAATGTCACGTGTTTATTCATTCATAATGTATAAAATGTTCTACTAGGAATCGCGATACAGTCCATTAACGCAAATATGTATCTTTAAACAGAATATGTTTGAATATGTCCATCAACTAATTGACTTTAACTGATTTTTCTTGTTGTTAAAAGTTCAGTTACTCATACTTAGTACGAACAAATGTGGCTAGTGGTTTTAATATGAATATATAAACAACTACCTAGTGCTCGTGTTGGGGCACGGGATTAGGTTCATTGTCGATGGAATTACTTAAAAGTTCCCAGCTTTCGGAACTGATATACTTCTTCCTTATGTACGGAGGGAGAATTAATCAACCTACAAAGGAGACTGCTTACAAAACGCACGAAACCTTCACGCCAGGAGAACGTCTGTAAAATAACGGATCAGCCTCATCAAAAACGTCATTAGAAAACAGCCAGGTGATGGAAATGTGTCCTTCAGAGTCATACTTGTTCTGTGGCCAGAAACAAACGGTAATTATCATCAAACCGTATATTTGTAGAAGTCCGTGTGTTGAAAAAACAAAATAGAGTCAAGGTGAGCCAGAGCAAGTCACAACATTCTAACGCAACACCTAACTGACTGGAGAATGTGCAACAAATGTGGAAAACCCGGAGAAACAAGAGAAGGTGAGAAGAGCATTTTGAGGAAAAGATCTGCGGAGTTGAGGCCCCGAAGAGGAAGAAACTGGAAACCGGATTCAGTTGAAGTTTTGGAGAAGAGCTCTTGGAGACATAGCTCCGTTGGAGTTATTTGAAGGAGCCTAGACGTTTCACTTGCCAATACTGCATTGAGCTTTGCCATGTCTGTCACTGCCAACTGGTCCGCATTCTGCTTCTGTGATGTGGCACCATGAACTTTGAATCTGATATGTACCACACCATGTGCCACACCTAGCCAGAACACCAGGGGCACTGCAGCCCTCTTTTCCACAGCTCAGCTGAGATCCTTGCTTCAAGACTCATCCATACTTTGTCTCTTAGCTCTCTGATGACGTCCGTATGCTTCTCTTAAACCTCTTCCTCATATAGATAAAAACATGTGTGTGTCTACATAATACGTGTCTCTAGTGTTACTCAGGTGAAACTTCCTGACAGAAGCTTGCACTTTCAGCACACAGTTAACAGCTCATTTCTCAGCCATTCAGATTTAATGATTCAGTCAAATTATTTATGGACTTACCAACGTTCATGTTGAAACTTCTTATTTCCAAATCATAATCGCGTATCTTACGCAACAGTACCCGCACTAATTGGCCTTGGTAACCAGCTTGGCCCCAAGATCGATGAATTAATCGAACCACCCTTGTAACGCCATACAAACTGTCCTGACTGTTCAAAACCTTAGTGTGATATTATTATTCTGTACAAAGGAAAAAAAAATTTGGCGCCCGTCGTACAGCCAGGCACAACAAATATTATACAATGAGTGCTTCCTGAATCCGTGCTGATTCCTACATTAGATTTGCTTAGTCCGTAAAAACGCATCGTATGTAATCAAAAATATCTGTTCCATTTCTACAGGTTGCTCTACAATGTTCCCTTTTCTTTTTTCTTTGAGTCATCAGTCTAGTGACTGGTTTGATGCAGCCCGCCATGATTTCTTCTCGTGTACCAAACTCATCTTAGTGTGGCACTTACAACCAACTTCCTCAGTTATTTGCTGGATGTATTCTAATGTCTGTCTTGCACCACAGTTTTTACCCACTACAGATCCCGGCAATAACATGGAAATGGAAGTTATGTAATGATGTCTTAACAGATGTGCTCTCATCCTGTTCGTCCTTCTTGACAGTGTTTTCCTTGCCGATTCTGCGGAGTACCTACTAATTCTTTACCTTATAAGTACACCTGATTCTCAACATTGTTCTGTAGGACCATATCTCAAACGCTTCACTTCTGTTCCGGTTTTCCCAAGGTCCATGTCTCACTGATGTACAATGCAGTAGGCCAAAAGTACGTTATCAGTAATTTCTTCCGCAAATTAAGGCCTGTCTTTGATACTAGTAAGCTTCTGTTGTCCATGGAGGCTCTTTTTGCCAGTGTTAAACTCCTTTTTATGTCCTACTTGATCCGTCTGTGATGCGTTATTTTTCTGCGGAGATAGTAGAATTTTAACTTCATCTACTTCGTGATCACCAGCTCTGATGTTAAGTTTCTCGCTGTTCTCATTTCTACTACTTCTCATTACTTTCGTATTTTTTCGATTTTCTCTCAGTTCGCATTCTGTACTCGTCAGACTGTTCATTCCATTCAGCATATCAGCATAGCATGTAACTCTTCTTCACTTTCAATGAGGATAGCAATGTCATCATCGAATCTTATCATCGATATCCATTCACCATGAATTTTAATTCTATTTTTGAATTGTTCTTTTATTTCCGTCATCGCCTCTTCGGTGTATAGAGTGAACAGAAGGGGAAAAAGATTACATCCGTGTGTTACACCCTTTTCAATCCAAACACTTCTTTCTTGGTCTTCCACTATTATTGTTGCCCATCGGTTCTTGTACATATTGTGTATTACCCCTATATCCCTATAGCTTATCCTATTATTTCGAATATCTTGCACGATTTTACACCATCGGACGCTTTTTCTCAGGTTGACAAGTCATATGAACACGACTAGATCTTTTTTTTTTCAGTTTTGCTTCCATTACCAACCACAATGACCGAACTGACTCTCTGGTGCCTTTATCTTTTCTAAAGCCAAAGTGATCGTCATCTAACGCATCATCAGTTTTCCTTTCCATCCTTCTGTATATTATTCTTGTCAGTAGCTTGGACGCATGAACAGTTAAGCTGATTTTGAGATAATTCTCTCACTTGTCGGCTCTTGCAGTCTTCGGAATTGTGGAGTCGATGATTTCCCAAAAATCAGACTCACGCATTCAGCACAGCTATTGTCGTTTCCCCCAATGATTTTAGAATTTCTGTTGGAATGTTATCTATCCCATCTATCTTATTTGATCTTAAGTGTCCAAAGCTCTCTTCAATTCTAATGCTGGGTCCCCTATCTCTTCTATATCGACTCCTGTCTGTTCTCCTATGGCGTCACCAGACAAGTCTTCCCCCTTATATAGGGTGAAAAGTATTTAAAACGACAAACTCTTGGAGGTTGTAGGAGACATAAAAACAAATATTTTTCCCTAATGTCATTTTTTCTTATGAGGAGTATTTAAACCGGTAGAGGAATATTTTAAATTAGTTAAACCAACAAACACTTTTCCATTTTTTATGACCAAGAGACAACACATTAACACAACCCAATTTCAATTACAGTAGATTTTCAAAAATGCTTCCAGTGACACGTAAACAAAAGTTACACCGTCGGATCATGTTCTGTCTGACACGGGCAAAAACCCCAGGAGTATCCTGAATTGTTCCTGCTGCTGCTACTATCCGGGCAAACAGATCCTCTTCTGATGCAACAGGGGCTGCGTAAGCATGGTTGTGCATCTGTCCCCACACAAAAAAGGCCAGCGGGGACATATCTGGGGATCGAGCATGCCTTGGGAACCGTCGGTCCAGGAATCGACGCACATGACTGCTGAAATGTGCCAGCGCCCGGTCATGTTGGAATCACACGCGTTGTCTTGTAAGGAGCGGGACGTCTTCCAGCAATTCTGGCAATGCTCTGGCGAGAAAATTGTAATAGTGCCTGCCATTTAATGGCCTAGGTAGCAGATACGGCCCAATAAACAGTACCCAACAACACCGAACCACACATTACCGAAGATTTGCAGTTGATGAACGCTAGTAATTGTGGCATGTGGGTTATCCTCACTGCAAACATGCGAATTGTGCATATTGAAGACTCCATCACGCCCGAACGTTGCTTCATCGGTAAACAACGCAGAGGATGGAAATGTAAGATGCATTTCACACTCTTCCAGGTACCACTGCGACAATTGTGGTCTGGGTGGATAATCAACTGGTTCCAGGTTGTGGATACGCTGTAAGTGAAATGGACGTAACAACTGCTCTCGAAGGACTGTTCTTGCATTCGTCTGATTCGTCCCCGTGTTACGTGCAGTTGTACGAGTGCTGATTGAAGGATCCCGCTCCACATGCTGCAAGACAGCTTCCTCAAATTGCAGCGTTCTTACCGTGCGACTACGTCCTTGTCCAGGTAATATGCTAAATGACCCGGTCTCACGCAGACATTGGCACACAGCAGCAAAGATCGTATGATGCGGGATACGGCGATTAGGATATTGTTATTGATAAACCCGCTGCGCAGCTCGTCCGTTGTGGTGCGCTACGTAGTACGCACCAACCACATCAGTGTACTCACTCCAGGTGTATCGTTCCATTAGTAAACAGAGACAATGCAGTTGCCTACAACTGAAGAGCGTAATACGCCCTCTAACAACTGAAGAGCGTAATACGGCCTCCACCGGTTTAAATAATCCTCGTAGGAAAAATTGACATAGGGGAAATACATTTATTTTGATGTCCCCTACAACCTCCCAGAGTTTGTCGGTTTAAATACTTTTCACCCTGTAGAGACCTTCAAAGTACTCTTCCCACCTATTCGCGCCCTCTTCTGGATTAACAGTGAAATTCCCACTGCAGTTTTAATGTTACAGCCTTTGCTTTTAATTTCACCGAATCCTGATTTCACTTTTCTATATGCCGAGTCAGTCCGCCTGACAATCAACTCCTTTTTTTATTTCTTCACATTTTTCGGGGTGCCATTTCGCCTCAACGTCCCTGCACTTTCTAAATATTTAATTCGTAAGTGACTTGTATGTCTGTATTCCTGAATTTCACTGAACATTTTCGTACTTTCACCTTTCATCGATCAACTGAAGTATTGCTTCTGTTACCCATGGTTTTTTCTCATTTACCTCCTTCCTGCCTCTTTTTTTTCCAGCTTCCATGATTGCACTTTTCAGAAAAATCCATTCCTCTTCAGCTGAACTGCCTATTGAGCTATTCGTTAACGCAGTATCTGTAGCCTCAGGGAACTCCAACTGTATCTCTCCATTCCTTACTACTTTCGTATCCCACTTCTATGCTCACTGATTCTTCCTGATTAGACTCTTAGACTTCAATCCACCCTTCATCGCTACTAAATTGTGATCTTAGTTTATATGTGCTCCTGGGTAAGCTTTAGAATCCAGTATCTGGTATCAGTATCTCTGCCTGACCATCATGTGATGTGACTGAAATATTCCAGTATCTCCCGTCCTTTTCCTAGTATACCTCCTCTTCTTATAATTCTTGAGCGGAGTATTCCTTACCACTAGCTGAAATTTATTGCAGAACTGAATTAGTCTTTCCCCTCTCTCGCTCCTTGTACCAATTCCATATTTCCTGTAGTACCTTCTCCTTCCCCTACCATCGCATTTCTATTTAATATGAGTATTAGAGTTTCGCCCCTCCCAGGGGACACCACCTTACCGTAGGCACCTCCAGTGCCGGGCGGGAGGGTTTGCGCGCTCTGACGAAGTCTAGAGCTGTGCCGGCGGTAGCTTAGCTACTGGCAGGGTCACCCAAGCCGGACTGGTCTCGATGGAGGTGTCAGACAATGTGTGTCCCACAGTGTGGGACGGGGGGGGGGGGAGGGGGAGGGGCACTCTATAGGCGCAGGAAGCCAACCCTCCTAGGGAAATAAACCCTAAAAAAAATTCAGGTCCTCCAAGTTGGGGGTTGGGCGTGAGGCAAAATAACCCAACCGCCGAAGAAAGTGCTGTTACGGATATTATACACATGACTCAGAATGGAAAGGATTGCCTGTTGACGACCCGGCGAGAAAAAGTGTTAAAGAGAAGGAACACGGATATTCGGATAAGGCGATGGGAATAAGAAATTTGGGAAAGAAGGCGATGGACAGAGAAGAATGGAGGCAGGTGATACAGGAGGCCAAGGTTCTTCAATGACTGTAGAGTCAGCCAAGAAGAAGATTAGAGTCTCGCTCTATGTACCGAATTATTCGTTCAGTATCGTCATATTTTTCTCGATATCTTCATCTTGGTCTGACTTGGCATGTATACTTAAACCATCGTTGTCGGTTTGGCATCGCTTCTAGTGAGACCAACTCTGTTACTGAACTGTTCACAGTAACTCACTCTCTGCCCTAGCTTCCTATTCATAACGAACCCTACTCCCGTTTTACCATTTACTGCTGCTGTCGGTATTGCCCTATACTCATCCGACCACAAGTCCTTGTCTTCTTTCCATTCCACTTCACTGACCAACACCATATTTAGACTTAGCCTTAGCTAAGTCTCAAATTACTCTTACAGACTCCTAGGGCTTGTAAAGGGGACTGAGTAGATAATATTTATAACTGGAATCCATATCCGGAAATATAGATTTCCCGTGCTACAACAATTTTTAAAAGTAACTTATTAGGTCTGACTCTGTCCAATGTTTTACATTTCCGCTCATTAATAAGCAGAGAAACATATATGAAACTCAATCAGTTTTCACAGCTACTCTTGTTTACAGTTAAAATTAAAACTTTTTTCTCGTTTTCGCTAGAAGTATGTTTTGACGTGGAGAAGACCAAGTTTGGTGCACACGTCGTACCTGCAAACGATGTTGCCCTCTTCAACATGATGCATTACTCCCTTATACGGTTCGACTGTGTGGCGTCTCATTGGAGCTTGCTGACGGTGAAGGTATGCTTTGTTGAAGCCTTTGTGTAATTGTGGCGAAAAGGATGTGCGATGGAGTCGATTGCTGTGGGTCACAATCTTGATAAAGGTGATGAGCTTACTTTAGCGTGGGCTTCACCATACAGAAGGATCATGTAGGAGTATTATGGAAACGTGAGCTGAATGTACTGAATCTAGTTGCTTTAACACTCACAGGCGTTTGAATGAGACTATAACCAGATCAGAGAGGTAGGATTGATGTCAAATCCGACGTAAGAACACCCCCCCTCCACCCCCCTCAAGACTAATCTGTTGCGTACTTACCCAGAAAACATGTTTTCAAATACCTGTAGCACAGAAACGGTACGTTTCCGGACCTGGGTTCCAGCCCTGCGACTTTTTCGAGGCTGTTGTGACTTTGCACATCCGAATTGTTCTCGTCAGTAAGACTGCGAACAGATGATTTACATACAAAACTGATTTTACTGATTTTACATATAGTCATATATTTCTGCACATGTCGATGTGTAAGCTTTTGCTTTTGAATTAATTTGCTTTGTCATTATTCGCGTTTTGTTGGCTGAAGTCGCGTCAAATGAAAAGACTTGCAGTAGGCATCCCGATGGGGTCTACCGACTAATAAAAGCCTTACTACTAGCTGTTTGTTCGCAAACCTTCTGCTTGATCTGAATCCACCACAAAGCTGCCTTCTGTTATCATGTTACAGCTCACCGGTGGTGGGTCTTTCTCATCCTTGGATGCCGATACAGCACATATTTCACTACCGTGTGGTTTCCAATACTTTTATATTTGTACCCCAAATTTTCCACATCCGAAAGCCCTTCCTCTTTCCCTTCCTCTTTCCCTTCTTCTTCCCCTACATCCCCACTCTCTCAGAACTGAGTGTTTGTTGCTGTTTGCTCAGTATTTTTGAATGGCTTCATTTCGTCAATTTTAAGTTGAAATATATTCCTACGTATCTTACATTTTCGCTCATAAATTTTACTTTAGATGCAGTAAATATTGAATTTCTAGAACTTTTGTTGTCTGTAAATTGTAATATGTTTTACTTACGAATGGGTTCTCTGACCTACCTGCTTGGCCAATTTGCGGAGAAACAACGTCTGGTTCTGTGCGTCTATGTTTCATATCCCATTGGATATCGCATCACATTTGCACTCAGTATTCTTACCGCCAAGGTATTCCTTTCGGTGCCATGGAGAATATCTTTCACAAGTGGGCTAATCTCGAGCAGCTATAGAGCGAGGGGAGCGGTCTCCATGGTGACCGACCGCCCGCACAATCCGCCGAGTATATTCGGCGTCACGTCCAGCACCAGGCTGAGCCCAGCTGATCCGCTGAGTAAATCTTAGGCCCGCAGCGACGTGCGGCAGCCGTTGCGAAAGCTCTACCAGTGTGAGGAGTACACTGATAAAGGTGATTTTTGCTACCTGATTCTTAACTCATATATTACTGCGAAGGCTGGTTCGTGTTGTCTGCACCTGAACACGGTGACTGCATTGAACCGACTGTACAGCGTGAGCGCCAAAATACTTTACACCTTCAAAAACTCTTACAAAGGAGCAGGCTGGAGTGGCCGTGTGGTTCTAGGCGGTACAGTCTGGAGCCGAGCGACCGCTACGGTCGCAGGTTTGAATCCTGCCTCGAGCATGGATGTGTGTGATGTCCTTAGGTTTGTTGGGTTTAATTAGTTCTTAGTTCTAGGCGACTGATGACCTCCGAAGTTAAGTCGCATAGTGCTCAGAGTCATTTGAACCATCTTACAAACGAAACGGTACAACTTATTCGTTTGAAGCCATAAACTGTGAATAGAGTGTCTGTGGAAGTTTTTTTTCACGCATGGGCGCTATTCTTTTGCTGCAAGCTGCCTCCACCAGAGAGTGCTAGTGTAGAAAATAGCAACTACACCGCGACGGAAGAAGTGGTGCGTTTCCATTTTCTTTTCTTTTCTTTTTTTTTTTTTTTTTTTTGAGTGTTTCGGGAACTGCTGTTTAACGTTTCCTCACACTTTCACCAGAAATCACACAGCAGAATCTCCTTTTATGCCTGGTACAAACAGTTTTATAAAGGCGAAGGTCCTGGTCGGCTTCCTGTGTCAGAACGAAATATTGCTTGCTTTCGAGCGGCATTCCAGCGAACTCCTCAGAAATCCAAACGTCGAGCTCCAGATGCCTCAAACAGTCGTTTCCAAAAACCTGCTCAAACGCTTGAACATCAAACCGTGCTGTTAGAAACTGGTCCAGGGACTGGCTCAAAAGTTTACGGTGCACCATCTGATTTCTGCACTGAGATGTGGGAACCTGTGGACAACGATCACGACACTTCAAAAAGGCCAAGGTTTAACGCTAATAGTCAGGTTAATCGGCTCAATGTACTTTTCCGAGGAAAAGAATACCCCCATTTCTTCATCGGATATGAAAGAGATTTACAAAACGTTAGTGTTCTGCTCATTGACGAGGGAATTGTTACAGGAAAAACCATCGCCGGCATTTAGTAGCTCGACATGCTTGTTTTCCGGTTTCTGCCTCAGCTGCCAAAAGACTCCAACAACCTCATCTTGCAATGAAATTGTGCAACTCGCCAAAAGACTCCAACAACCTCATCTTGCAATGAAATTGTGCAACTCGCCAATTTCTCTTTGCTGTACGGTAACATCTAAACACACATTGTACCTTGACGACTGCTCGATCACGCAGGTGCTGATGACGACGTATGTTGCAGATGGGCTCCATGATCACCAGACATAAACCACAGAGATATTTTTATGGGGTATGTGAAAGCAAAGGTGATTGTCCCACCCCTGGCACAATTCTTGCCACACCCGCGGCACCTAATAGCAGATGCGGTAGAGTCCATCACCAGCCACAAGTGGCCCAAGGTTTGGAAAGAGCATAAATATAATTTCTACGTATTCCGTGTGCCTCATCCGGAACCGCGCTGCTGCTATGATCGCAGGTTCGAATCCTGCCTCGGACATGGATGTGTGTGATGTACTTAGTTAGATTTAAGTAGTTCTAAGTTCTAGTGGACTGATGACCTCAGATGTTAAGTCCCATAGTGCTCAGAGCCATTTGAACCATTTCCACCGTCTGCCACGAGGAGCACATATCGATCTCCTAAAACCTGTATAAATGGCTTCCAGAGATACTCCATTAACAGAATAATAGTTAAAGCGAATAAGTCGTTTGTATCAAACAATGGAAAATTCAGGATGGAATGCAACAATATCATGAAAACGGAAGTTGCTACTCGCCATGTAGCGGAGATGCCGAGTCTCAGATAGGCACAGCAAAAAGACGGTGACAAATAAGCTTCCGGCCAACGAGGCCTTTCTCGAAAATAGGCGACACACACATGCAACGCAACTCACACACACATGACTGTAGTCTCTGGCAGCTGAAGGAACACCAAGCAAGCTCTTTCTGGCTTCAGCTGCCAGGGACTGCAGTCATGTGTGTGTGAGTTGCGTTTGCATGTGTGTGTCGTCTATTTTGGAGGAAGGCCTCGTTGGCCGAAAGCTTATTTGTGACAGTCTTTTTGTGGTGCCTATCTGCGATTCCGCATCTCCGCTAAATGGTGTCAACTTTCCTTTTCATAATATAGTTTTATTTGTAAGAATATTTGAAAATATAAAGTTCTTCTGTGCTCACCGTGTACAGATTTTTTGCTACCTATCATCCTAACATTAGTTTATAACAACATAAAAAATGCGACACAGTTCTCGTAAGTTCCGATATTCGTCAGGCGTATAGTGCACACCAGTATTACTTTGCTCTCAAACAAAAACTGAATTTACATCAGGGCTTCTTACAGGTGCATGTTTGTCGGGGAGATGGGGGGGGATTCGGAAGTCCAGGCTTCGTGATATTGGTGTCAAGTCTCCTGTTTCCTGATTTCCACAGAGCAAGCACGACGGCTTGTTTGGACTGTAGGAAGAATTTAACGCGAATATTCGTGCCGAACAATTCTTTACAAAAACACTATATATCGAAGCCTGTATCTATTCGTTCCTTGGTCCCGCATTTGTTGTCAGTTATCTGATTTACTATGCCACTGAACACTACACGACGCATTTCAACCTGACTCATCTTTGCGAGAGTACATACGTTGTTTATTCTTTACAACGGTTGATTTTCTTACCGAAGTGGTCAAATATCGAAATAGGTTTTCTTCTACCAGTAACTGCCATCGCATTGGAATAAAATAAAATATAGAGAAACATCAAAGAAACACATCGCAACTACAAAACAAAATTCTGTATTCTGTGTTCATTTGCGGATGGCGGAGAGATTGAGTGAAATACAACTAAATAAATACATTTAACGCAAGCACCATTGCATTTCCCTATTAACGTTTTCTCGTAAGCAGCTATAGTTGCAGGAGAACTGTAAATACGATATTCACATTCTTTCTACTGTAGGGTCGGTAGAACTTGCGTTCTGAAAATATATTAGGTGTCTTTAAAGTGATAAGTTGGATATCAGAACCGTTACATGGTCCTTGTAAATCACTGTTTTTGATACTTTTTTGACATTAGGAGATGAATCACTGTGTAGACGTTTATTAAATATGTTTCGTCGGTAACATTTTATTATTCTCCGCCATGTTCTGTGAAAAATACAAGATAGCCCAAAAGAATATTTACATCTGAGCTATACACTTATGACAGTGGGTGAGTTGAGAATTTGGATGTGACGGGAGGCGTGCTAAGGTAGTCCGCGAAGTAGCGATGACCACTGTGTCAGTATGGGTTAGCGGTCAGAGCAACTGTCTAATTAGCAGGAGGCCTGGGTTCGAATCGCAGTCAGGAACAAGATTTCAACTTTCCTCATTGATATCAGTACGTGCCCAGATGCAGTAAATGTGTAATTGTTTTGTATCTTAAGATTATAAATGTCTGGATTCTGTTGTTATTAAACAGACAGGGCAACTGCATGATCTGTGTAATTTTCTCAGTTTAAAATTGAAATAATAGCAGTTGTTCTGCTTGTACTCTGTTATATGTGCACGATGAAAGAAGTGCACTAGATACAGAATGCAAACACGTATTTACATACAAAGGAATACATCTTACTAAGTAAGGGCTATTGGGAATTAACTGGCCGAAGGGAATTGTGGACACAGGGCGTTATATTGCTGACTGTTGAGCTGTGAACATCTTCGCCTTTCAGCTGTGGGATGGTAACAACGTAGTAGAAATTTAGTCAACGTATCCTATGTCAATAAACTGAACGAAATAGCGCGAAGGACGCCTGACAGACGTTGTTCATAGTTAAATGTTTAAAAAACCAATACAAAAGATAAAACTGAAAAATCAGGCGCTTGTACAGGTAAGTGTCCAGAAGTAAGAAATACCATAGGATGATCACGCACTGTGACATTCCATCATAGGAAATTTTCATGAAAAAAAGCTCACAATTAAACTATCAAGATTATTGAGCACTGGTCAGATCAAAACCATTCAATCACATAAGAGAAGAGTAGACTAGTGAGGCATTAACTGCAACTAAGTGCATGGCAAGGGGAAGCTTGTATCTGATCTCTAACAAAAGAACTTATCCCATAGGGATGTAAAAAAGACGTTACAAACTGTGCAGGGTGCACATTAAGTTGTTTTGGAATGACTTTTATCAAAGACTCGATGGGAGTCAGGCTATGATCATTTGCTGGGAGTATGTGGTTGGATGTTAATTCTGAGAAGATAGATTTGATTCTGATTTGTTAAAGTAAGGATTTATTAAAATATGGATTTATTAAAGTAGGGCTGCCTAAATTTTGATAAATAATCAGCATTGGCGGCCGAAGACTTCCGGCATAAGAAGTCAGCCTCATTCTGCCAACGGCCTTGTCAAAGAGGGCGGAGGAGCGGATAGAGGTTCAGGGCACTCTCTTGTCCTAGGGGTGGGAAATTGCCCCTAAAGGCGGAAGAATCAGCAATGATCAACGACATGAGGATGCAGAAGGCAATGGAAACCACTGCATTAAAGACACGTAACGTGTATCCACAGGACATGTGGCCTGCAATTGAAGAAGTGTCATGATGATCTCTCCATTGGCAAAAGATTCCGGAATAGTCCCCCATTCGGATCTCCGGGAGGGGACTGCCAAGGGGGAGGTTACCATGAGAAAAAGATTGCATAATCAACGAAAGGATAACGTTCTACGAGTCGGGGCGTGGAATGTCAGAAGCTTGAACGTGGTAGGGAAACTAGAAAATCTGAAAAGGGAAATGTAAAGGCTCAATCTGGATATAGTAGGGGTCAGTGAAGTGAATTGGAAGGAAGACAAGGATTTCTGGTCAGATGAGTATCGGGTAATATCAAAAGCAGCAGAAAATGGTATAACAGGTGTAGGATTCGTTATGAATAGGAAGGTAGGGCAGAGGGTGTGTTACTGTGAACAGTTCACTGACCGGGTTGTTCTAATCACAATCGACAGCAGACCAACACCGACAACGATAGTTCAGGTATACATGCCGACGTCGCAAGCTGAAGATGAACAAATAGAGAAAGTTTATGAGGATATTGAAAGGGTAATGCAGTATGTAAAGGGGGACGAAAATCTAATAGTCATGGGCGACTGGAATGCAGTTGTAGGGGAAGGAGTAGAAGAAAAAGTTACAGGAGAATATGGGCTTGGGACAAGGAATGAAAGAGGAGAAAGACTAATGAAGTTCAGTAACAAGTTTCAGCTAGTAATAGCGAATACCCTGTTCAATAATTAGAAGAGGAGGAGGTATACTTGGAAAAGGCCGGGAGATACGGGAAGATTTCAATTAGATTACATCATGGTCAGAGAAAAATTCCGAAATCAGATACTGGATTGCAAGGCGTACCCAGGAGCAGATATAGACTCAGATCACAATATAGTGGTGATGAAGAGTAGGCTGAAGTTCAAGACATTAGTCAGGAAGAATCAATACGCAAAGAAGTGGGATACGGAAGTACTAAGGAATGACGAGATACGTTTGAAGTTCTCTAATGCTATAGATACAGCAATAAGGAATATCGCGGTAGGCAGTACAGTTGAAGAGGAATGGACATCTCTAAAAAGGGCCATCTCAGAAGTTGGGAAGGAAAACATAGGTACAAAGAAGGTAGCTGCGAAGAAACCATGGGTAACAGAAGAAATACTTCAGTTGATTGATAAAAGGAGGAAGTACAAACATGTTCCGGGAAAATCAGGAATACAGAAATACAAGTCGCTGAGGAATGAAATAAATAGGAAGTGCAGGGAAGCTAAGGCGAAATGGCTGCAGGAAAAATGTGAAGACATCGAAAAAGATATGATTGTCGGAAGGACAGACTCAGCATACAGGAAAGTCAAAACAACCTTTGGTGACATTAAAAGCAACGGTGGTAACATTAAGAGTGCAACGGGAATTCCACTGTTTAATACAGAGGAGAGAGCAGATAGGTGGAAAGAATACATTGAAAGCCTCTATGAGGGTGAAGATTTGTCTGATGTGATAGAAGAAGAAACAGGAGTCGATTTAGAAGAGATAGGGGATCCAGTATTAGAATCGGAATTTAAAAGAGCTTTGGAGGACTTACGGTCAAATAAGGCAGAAGGGATAGATAACATTCCATCATAAATTCTAAAATCATTGGAGGAAATGGCAACAAAACGACTATTCACGTTGGTGTGTAGAATATATGAGTCTGGCGACATACCATCTGACTTTCGGAAAAGCATCATCCACACAATTCCGAAGACGGCAAGAGCTGACAAGTGCGAGAATTATCGCACTATCAGATTAACAGCTCATGCATCGAAGCTGGTTACAAGAATAACGTACAGAAGAATGGAAAAGAAAATTGAGAATGCGCTAGGTGACGATCAGTTTGGCTTTAAGAAAAGTAAAGGGACGAGAGAGGCAATTCTGACGTTACGGCTAATAATGGAAGCAAGGCTAAAGAAAAATCAAGACACTTTCATAGGATTTGTCGACCTGGAAAAAGCGTTCGACAATATAAAATGGTGCAAGCTATTCGAGATTCTGAAAAAAGTAGGGGTAAGCTATAGGGAGAGACGGGTCATATACAATATGTGCAACAACCAAGAGGGAATAATAAGAGTGGACGATCAAGAACGAAGTGCTCGTATTAAGAAGGGTGTAAGACAAGGCTGTAGCCTTTCGCCCCTACTCTTCAATCTGTACATCGAGGAAGCAATGATGGAAATAAAAGAAAGGTTCAGGAGTGGAATTAAAAGACAAGGTGGAAGGATATCAATGATATGATTCGCTGATGACATTGCAATCCTGAGTGAAAGTGAAGAAGAATTAAATGATCTGCTGAACGGAATAAACAGTCTAATGAGTACACGGTATGGTTTGAGAGTAAGTCGGAGAAAGACGAAGATAATGAGTAGTAGTAGAAATGAGAACAGCGAGAAACTTAACATCAGGATTGATGGTCACGAAGTCAATGAAGTTAAGAATTCTGCTACCTAGGCAGTAAAATAACCAATGACGGAGGACATCAAAAGCAGACTCGCTATGGCAAAAAGGCATTTCTGGCCAAGAGAAGTCTACTAATATCAAATAACGGCCTTAATTTGACGAAGAAATTTCTGAGGATGTACGTCTGGAGTACAGCATTGTATGGTAGTGAAACATGGACTGTGGGAAAACCGGAACAGAAGAGAATCGAAGCATTTGAGATGTGGTGCTATAGACGAATGTTGAAAATTAGTTGGACTGATAAGGTAAGGAATGAGGAGGTCCTACGCAGAATCGGAGAGGAAAGGAATATGTGGAAAACATTGATAAGGAGAAGGGACAGGATGATAGGACATCTGCTAAGACATGAGGGAATGACTTCCATGGTCCTAGAGGGAGCTGTAGAGGGCAAAAACTATAGAGGAAGACAGAGATTGGAATACGTCAAGCAAATAATTGAGGACGTAGGTTGCAAGTGCTACTCTGAGATGAAGAGGTTAGCACGGGAAAGGAATTCGTGGCGGGCCGCATCAAACCAGTCAGTAGACTGATGAAAAAAAAAAAAAAAAAAAAAAAAAAAGCGTTGGGAAGAAACAAGTAAATTTCACTAGGATGACTGGCCTGTGAGTGTCTCCATCACGGTATGGATGTGGGAGGTCGTCTTCACCCAGAATGGCTGCAGCGGGTCGGGCAAGGCGGGTCCGCAGCTCGTGGTCTCGTGGTCGCGTTCTCGCTTCTCGAGCACGGGGTCCCGGGTTCGATTCCCGGTGGGGTCAGGGATTTTCACCTGCCTCGAGATGACTGGGTATTTGTGTTGGGCTCATCATTTCATCATTCACTCAAGTGGCGAGATTGGACTGAGCAAAGTTTGGGAATATGTAAGGGCGCTGATAACTACGCAGTTGAGCGCCCCAAACATCATCATCATCGGGCACGGCGGAATCTTCAAAGTACTGCCTCTAAAGTCTGAAACCATCACCATAAATCACTACCACTGTGTTTGAAGCTGATGAGTACTGACCCTGGCACCCACGTGACAGTAAGAAAACCCATAAATGTCAGTTCCACAGGCTCAGTACAATAATTAACAAAATCCTTGCCTGAGACAAAACAATTACCACGTATATCTAAGGAGACTGTCCAGCATACCTGAAACTAATAACTACTATCTTTGCGAGAACATTTAAAGAGTCGCCTCCAAAAGTTTCAAATGCAACACCCATCATAAATAAGGTTAATAAAACGGGCAAGTCAAATTACAGCAGCAATAATAATTTTATCAAGCGAATTATAAATGAATAACTTATTTGGTGATAATAAAGTAACTTCTAAAATACTTAAAATACTCAATGCAGCCTTAGCAACCTCCGAGACGGCAACAAGATAGGCTACTTAAACATTCGCAAAATACTACCACCGTGTTATGAAACAGACGGGGCAACTGCTCATTACATAAAACAACAAATATCAGAACAGTAATAGTAAATTTCCTCAAGCAACACCTTTGAGCCTGGACCACACCGAACTGTAAAATTTGCATTCCGCAGCGCTAGCGCAGTAGAGTCACACACAGAGCCACAAGTTTGATTAGGGTAAGGGAACGGCCCAGCCTTAACTGACTACTCCGCGTCGTAATAAGATTGCCTGTGTACGGCTCCCGTCAGTTGTTCTATGCCGTCGAATAATCAGATCAAGTGTGTGCTGCACGTTAAACACATTCAGTGAGACGATACTCGGAATAATAATTACAGTCAACATAATTACAGTCAACCGACCAACTACAGTGGCGCATCACTCCTAAGTTAGCCATAGATTAGCATAACTACTTTAGATAAGATACCACACAGAATAGCCGCCATATCCGGCACAGACGTACGAGACACAGATTTTGTAGTCAAACAAACAAGGTGGATGGCACTCAATGATGACTTCATACAACTCTTTTCAAAACACAGTTCCACTTAGGGGACCATTCGACAACATAATTCAAACTCACAGCAAAACTTCCACTAGCTCATACCCTAACGGAGAACAAGTGATTACGCTCTGCCACACTTATTTGAATACAGAACAATCAGGTGGAAGGGCGTCAAAAGCACAAAATCGTTTTCGTTTGTAGGTGTTCAAAATGCCTTTAACACTAGGCTCCATAAGTCAGTTACGTGAACAAATCGTTAATCCACACTTGTTCACAAGCGGAACTAATTAAACACCAAACAGCCAGTGGTACTATATCAATCGTGGGTATGTGTGAATTCAAAAGTGCCGGAAAGAAAACAATTTGCAAAATTGAATAACTGCACGAGAATGGGACTTTTCGGCCACCATGCATGCCACAACGATGCATTTATATAATTCTAAAATTTTTGTTATGACCGATAAAAAATGGTTCAAATGGCTCTGAGAACTATGGGACTCAACTGCTGAGGTCATTAGTCCCCTAGAACTTAGAACTAGTTAAACCTAACTAACCTAAGGACATCACAAACATCCACGCCCGAGGCAGGATTCGAACCTGCGACAGTAGCGGTCTGATAAAACACAGGTACACTTTTTAATGTGCTAAGCAGCGAATCTGGGCTTATGAACGACAGTCTTGGGTTTGGCCCTGGGGAATGATACGTAAATATTTCTATCGGTGCCAGAGAAACACATTCTATTGCTAAACTAGTGCCTTCATGAGAAACATAGCATGTCAAATAACCCAACTGCGGGTGAAGGCGCCTCAAGACTTCTCGATGTGTTAACCTTGTTTGCGACGCGCCACGAGCAGTTATCCTCCCGGGAAAAACTGTGAGAAAGCTTTCTGGACTTATGTAAGTGAAGTGCACCCAGACTTCTCCGGAAAATTTTTGCCCTGGAACGTGGAATCAAGAGGAAGAGAACGGCGATAGGCGAATCGTCACTTGGCTAACAATGACATGTTGCCAGCCATCGACGAAAAAATTTCAGCACTCTGGAAGCTCAAGACATGGATCTGCACCAAAATCGGCGATCTGTAGAGTGGAAAGAGCTTGTTACGCTGAGTGATGAAATTCGGTTATGAACTTTTGTGGATCCTTTTGGCAGAGACATCCAGTGATGAGTGAGACTCCTTAATGATTCTCTCTAGAGACATCTTGTTGGGACTGGATCTGGTAGTCAGGACATGGTCCCCACTTGCCCTTGATGCTAATTTGATCCAGTGATGACATCGCTCTACGTTACGTTGCTCTGTCTCCCACTCCAGCCTTTGCTGGATTTCGTTCCAATTCGATGCTTTTTCTCTCTAGAGACTTAGACGTTATTTGCCTTTCCGAAGCCAGTCTTCTGTCTCTCACCTGATGCTGCATTTGGAATCCGACTCATATAATGATCTAAGTTTTGACTCTGCTGCCAACAGGTCGTTTCCATGACTATCACCTGTTTCCAATTTGATTTCCTGGTTGGTTGCCTCTGTTATCTGCCTGCGTAATCAAGCCATCCTCTGGCAACGATACTACCTGAAACGTGACTCCACTGGCCATGTAGCACTGGTCAGAGGACCACGGCCCTGATTTCATCGGTATGCATAAAGAGAACACACTATTCAACTGCCAATAGTTTTAAATCAACCACCAGGCATGGTCTCATTCAAAAATGGCTCTCAACACTATGGGACTTAACATCTGAGTCATCAGTCCCCTAGACTTGTAACTACTCAAACTTAACTAACGTAAGGACGGCACACATATCCAGGCCCGAGGCAGGATTAGAACCTGCGACAGTAGCATTTATTTACTTATAAGTAAATAACTGTTCCACACATAGTTCTGTATGGTTGAAGATAAACTGTGAAACAAAACAACTGCATTAAATTATATAAAATCCAGGAAATCCACAGCATTTGGTAACAAAGTATATACACAAACAAGATTGTCTGTTCTTAAGACATGTAAATACTGCCTTTAGAAACTGAAATTTACGTGTGTACCAGTAGGAAGAAGCATTTTTATTTTTTTGTATAAGATAATAAAGAACCCAGTGAAGATGCTTGAACATCAGGGAAACATGTGTGGGGAATAAATGTAAAAAAATAACTGTGTTTTGCAGAAGGCGAACCCTCTCCAAAGCAAAATCTGCTTGTATACAAACTCGGACAGGAGGGCTTCAACCTCAAGATGATTAGACCTTGTTTGACCTACTGCTTACAATCTTCCTCACTTTTTGGTTTCTCCCCACTGTGTTAGCGGCATTTTGTAATTTGATTTGAATCGTATGGAACCTTGCCCTCCGTTCATTACATTGTAATTTATTTATGGCAAAGAGCTGTAGATCACAATCTTGAATTTCAAGATCTTTTTACATCTCTTACGAACCGTCCTGGTTAAGCGACCCCTAAAAAAATAAATATAATGTATTGTGTACTCAGTGCATCATTTCGCTGTGTTGGCGTTGTCGTTATGCACTGTGGCCAACTGTAAGGATAATTTACTTATTGTTTCTTGAAAGAAACGAACAGAGCATTCGCTCTTTCTGCATATTACTAGAACTGAGTTTCATTAGTAAAGGTGCTAACACACTCATTTTATTTTTGTTATGATAAACTCCTCGATCATCCGAAGATTTACACACATCCAGTGAAAAAGTGGCCTTCGGTTTTACCATCGCACACTAGACACAACATCAATAAACTTTCCCCTATATCCCCGGCAAAAATGAATGTAACACATTTTAGTGTTCAGCGTGTGATGGATATTGCGGAAGTTACATTTTTAGTGGGGCTTCACCATTTCAGAGATACTCATTCCCAGGCGACGGGCTGTAACACTTTACCTCTATTCACATTCGCTAATGTAAGTGGATGACCCTGTCTATGGCTCATATCGTCGTCGCTGGAATGATTCCCATTCGTCGCAGTTCCTGTCATTCTTTACTGTGTCACGTTGTTTCATCGCCGCAAGGTGGCGTTAAATTTCGCTGTGGACAGTTGTCGTAATGCTGCGGCTCATATATGTAGAACGTGTAACGGAAATAAAGGAGCACGGGGAAAGACAGCAAAAACGAAAATTTATCCAGGAAGATTAAAACTGATCGCTGGAGCGAGGCTCGAACATGAGACCTATGCCTGTGAGGAAAGGTCGTGAGTCGTGCTTGGGTACCTCAGTTGGTAGAGCACTTGCCCACGAAAGGCAAAAGTTCCGAGTTCCTGTCGCACACAGTTTTAATCATCCAGGAAGTTCCGTACCAGCACACACTCCGCTGCAGACTGAAAATTTCGTTCTGAAAACGAAAAGTTACTTATTCTGCGTATGAAATACAGTACAAAGAATATATGATTAAATTTGTATGTAATTTTGGTTATACGATGTGCAAAATTTTGTACACAGAGCTGCGTATCGTTGTAAACCTGATGGACATCGAATCTATCTCAGTCTTTATGAGAGATTGGGGTACGTAAGGGAGCGCACTGAAAAGTAATGCCTCCAAAATTTTTATGCTCGAACTCTTAATGCTTTTTAAATAAAGCAATCATTATTAACATTCTAGCTCTATATTCTTTATGTCTATACACTGGACACCTTGTTGCGATACAGGGCTCTTGTGTGTATCATGGCGGTGTGTAACGTAACTATGTCGGTGAGTAAGCAACAGCGTTTCGAGTTCAAGGAGTTTCCCCTCACATTGAGCACCCTCTCCTTCAGCTTGACAACACCGACCACACACGAGTGCTGCGACATTTGCAGCGATACGATGCCTTGGGTTCACCGTCATCGATCATCCTCCATACAGTCCCGATTTAGCCCCACCCGATTTTGATCTGTTTTCAAAATATGAGGATTGCCTTCAAGGACTTCACTTTGACAGCATTAAGCAGTACAAGCAGAGCTGAGGTTCTGGCTCGGTCAACGAATTCAGTCTACAGTCGCCGTATCAGCCAACTGGTCTCTCGTTGGGTAAATGTGTTTCGTGCCAGGGTGAGTACGTCGAGAAATAAATATCTAGACATGAAGAATAAAGATGCAGAGTGTTAATAACGTTTGTTTTACTTAAAAAACTTTAAGAGTCTTCACGTAAAAGGGAGGCTTTAATTTTCAGTGTGCTTTCGTAAACATGCTTCTTCAGCATTCTGCCGTAGTTCATCAGACATTGAATTGTACTGTATGTTAACTGGGGACCTAGAAACGACGGAGAGGGTCATCCCTGCTGCACCCGCAGTGGTCCACAAGCGTACGACGACTACCGCAGTCCACTTCACCCCTCCACCACCCCACACTGAACGCAGGGTTACTGTGCGGTTCGGCCTCCGGTGGACCCCCCCCCCCCCCACCCACCCCCCACCACCGCCCCCCTCCCAGGGAACGTCTCACACCAGACGAGTGTAACCCCTATGTTTGCGTGGTAGAGTAATGATGGTGTACGCGTACGTGGAGAACTTGTTTGCGCAGCAATCGCCGACATAGTGGAGCTGAGGTAGAATAAGGGGAACCAGTCCGCATTTGCCGAGACGGATAGAAAACCGCCTAAAAACCGGCTCACCGGACCTCGGCACAAGTCCGCCGGGCGGATTCGTGCCGGGGCCCAGGCGCTCCTTCCCGCTCCGGAAAGTCGTGCGTTAAGCCGTCGGCACACAGACCGTGCATCCGAACGTTGAGCGTTGAGCGTGCCGAGTTTCTGACCTCATAGCATGCAATAGCACGTTCCGGAGTCTTTCCAAACGTGCAGAGCGATATCTGGCATGTCAGATATTCTGAGCGTGCGTCTGAGCGTTGACCAATGAGATGGCACAACGCCACCTACGTCACACGCACGCCGTCTCCCTTCAGTCCAGAGTTGTGAGGCGCCATACTGGCATTCATTTCAAGCTTATATGTATATAAGCCATTTCTGAGCAACAGCAAACTGAGAATCACTGGAAAACCAGTTGTTAACTATGTGATTCCTTCCAATAAAATAATGAGAAATATCATATTCATGGGAAAAAGAATTATTGTAACTTGCTTATTATGGAAGTATGCTATTTGAAGGCAGCGACACACTGAAGACCCAACCAATACGTATTGTTCTTAGTACAGTTTGTTATAACTTCATTTCAATTAGTAACATATCTACGATAAGGTATTCTGCCACGCGTAAGATACTATGATACCCACGTACGCTGAGATGTTGGTTTACAGTAACGAGCCGCGACGCTGGCTCCGGACGCGAAACATTTTCCCGCTACCAAGAACAACACCGTGATGTGGATGTTAGGACAGTTTGTGACATATATATGATCATCCACAATAGTGAAGATAATCTCATTAATTTCGAGGCTTACATGAGAACGGCACGCTGGAAGATGAAACGTTACCCAAATTTCAGGAAGATGTTTGCTAAAATGTTAAACACAATTTTTGAAAAACAAGGCTTAGGGTAGTTCTCGATGCCGGTAAGGACACAAATCACATGCAAGACTATGTAGCGAACAAAATACACAACGAATTAGGGGTTATACCTGTTCCTAGGACTACTCCCGACTTCTCAATGGTGTTATTAACTTCATTATGATATTTTCATTAATTTATGTTCCTGTGCATCTCTTGTTATCCGTTTGTATGCTCCAAATGACTTTGAGTTTGGACGGTTGTGAATCAAATGACAGAACTGTCATTCTAGTTAAGACAGTCAATTATACATATGTTTGCGTTTTGGTTCTATGTCTCCGTCTGGACTGAAGAGACTATTGTCAGTTTATTATTTTGTTCTATTTTGTAAGCTTACAAATGGCACTATATTGAAATGTGTTCTTCAGTCTATTGTAGGATACAATTCGTGTTGAAACAGTTCCAGCACTTCAATATTTTGTTTCTCTGCTTATGTACATATGTGGTTGTTTTAATAAAGGAAAAAAAATGCGTTAATTGGTGGGGCGGTGGTTCGCGTCCTGACGCTCCTAAATTTTATTTCGTAACATTCCCGTTTTTATTTGGTTCTGATACTTTATTATTAGTTTAATATAAGTATATACGATAATATTTTATGTTATATAAATATAAGTTCACCCTTTTTTTGAGGGGTGACAGTTCGATTGGCTTAATCTACAGGACAGCTTGGGTTACTTGTATAAAGATATTTTGCTCCTTTTTCTTATACGCTCCGTAATTCACAAGTTGCAAAGATTCTGCTACTGGGTAGAAACAGAGATTAAGTAAGACTGACCTTCGGGTTTTACTAAAATGTGGGAATCATGAAATAATGTTTATTTTATGTGGAGAAGTATTCCAAATTTGTGCCGCACTGTTTGTAATGGAACTTTTATAAGCCTGTGTCCTTATTGATTGGACACGGTATTTTCCTTTACGTTGACGATGGATGAAATGTGCGTTTTAATAGAGCTAACGTGGGAATTTAACGCGCGCCCATTGAGTAAACAGTGTGATTTACGAACTAGAAACATCCCTCAACTGCCGCTGGAGTGCGTTGCGATCGCTTCTACCACGTTGGGGCCCACGTACCGTATGCACAAGTCACATCGTTCCTGAGCGTTCAGCAGCATGTTGACCTTGGCACGTTTGACTTCACGGTCCGTGTACCGACGGCTTTAGACTGCTCTGCTAACCGGGCGGGCCCCATCGGTCATAGTGGCTGGCTAGTGCAGATGATCAGAGGATTTCAATGGATGGGAGACCTGGACAATATGGTGACCAGGACAACAATCGAAAACCTTGCAGTTCTGCCTTATACCGAGGGGTCCGGAAAAGTGTAGACACATTTGGTAGTTAACATTAATGGAACAAAATGACATACCGTTACACTTTTTGCACGAAGGGGGGGGGGGGGGGGGGAGCGGGGACGAGGAGGTTATTTTATGTGTTCAAAGTGGCCTCCATTAGCAACCGAACACCGTCGATGCGAACTATGGATGTTAGTGTTGCCGGTGAGGTAGCCGCACAGGACGCCTCGATGATTTGTCGTAGCTCGTTCAGTATAGCTGCCTGCTACTGACAAACTTCAGTTTTCAAGGTCCCCCCTAGGTAGAAGTCAAGAGGTGTAAAGTCTTAGACCGTGGTGGATATTCAACTGCGCCTCTTGGACCTATCCACTGTACATGAATGAACACTTTCCACTTTCCAGCCTTCAGAATTCGTCTTACCTTGACCGGCCTGCCCCGCTTCCACGTGCCCCCTTGCTTCACAGATTTTTGAGGTGACCTGGTAAAATGATGCAACACAGCAGCGCTGGAGGCTGGACATGTTAACGTTTTTGGTCGCGCTAGACCTTTCCTTATATGCATCCTGAACAGTGCCGTCGGCTTCAAATTTATGACTATTACGATAAATTAATGTAATGTTGGTTGCTGACTTCCATACCCATTACACCATTGCCTTTGTACCTCCATCACATTTTCGTATTTCCAGTACCATTTCCATAAGGTGTTGCGTTCTTCAAACAGCAATCTTACTTAATTCACGGGTGCACTGTCATCTGATGGAGAAAGCGCGCCAAAATCTGTTGAGAATACACCGAACTGCGCTACCGCGCGAAAACTTCAACGATATGTCAGTTTTTCCCAAAGGTATTAGAAAACAAAAGATGTCTACAACTTTATCTCTTTTTATTATTGAAAAATAATGTAACAGAGACCTTAAAGATATGGCACAGCCCGCGTTTAACACGTCAGAAATGCAGCGCCTGCTGGCCGAAGTACCAGCTATACGAAACAGAGATAATTGAGTTTTGCATGCCAAGGTACCCATTACCTCTGTGCCCGGAGTCAGAATGACCATGTCGAATGTAATCTGGCGCAGTTCCTTCTCATCAGATACCTACATCGTGCTGCTGTGTGCCAAACTAGCACTCGTCTGAAAAGACGACTTGGTGGCACTCCCGTATCGACTGTTAATGTTAGGCGTACGATGGTCGCCACATGTCTCACTGCTGCAGCATCTAGGGAAGCCGCACAAGTCAAAGCGCTGTCAGTCCATGGTGCTCCAGAGGTTTTTCGTGTTATTACCAGTCTTGTTGCAAATTTCCTGACGTGGCTGTACGACCCTACAGACCAAACGAATAACATGTCTGTAGTTTCCCGCGGTTGAGGCATGACACTTTACTGTTGAAATTCGGCAGGGTGTAGAGCATGGCATGACACTCAACAACGGACCAGAATCTCAGCAGACCACGACCCCGCCACTGTCCAAATCCCAAATGCTGGACGGTTCTCCTTCTTGCACGAGGCATAACACAATCTTCTGCGATGTCTTTCCTTGCATACACAATGTAACGACGCTACTCCCACTTCCTTTGTGCAGCTAGGCTGACACTTCATGCTGGTTTGATGTATGCTACATGATGTTCCAATTTTAATAGCAAGTCGTGTTGAAAGATTAGACCAATTTTAGACTGAAGTAATCTGCAGTGCATCTTCAGCCACTAATTTTGAACTCTCTCTCTCTCTCTCTCTCTCTCTCTTTTTTTTTTTTTTTTAAAAAAAGAGGGGAAACGTTCATGAGAAGCGCACACCTACATCTACATCCACACTCCACAAGCCACCTGACGGTGTGTGGCGGAGGGTACTTTGCGTACCTCTATCGGTTCTCTCTTCTATCCCAGTCACTTGTTAAGAGATGCACAATATACATAATTTTGGAAATAAGGCTGAAATTTTGTTCCACGCATTTCATGAAGTTAACACATTTACTGTTAAGTTACATAGATTATGATTTCCACGTAGCTTCCTCTGTTTAATGTCGTACTATTTAGTAACCTTCTCTCAAAAAGTTTCTTGAATATATTGAGTAGGAGAATTCAAACCATTTTTATTTATAATTCTGTAAGTATAATATAAAATTCACCTCAAAATACCTATCACTCTGCCCAATAAACCAGCTTACATTCAGAGTTTTAAAAGTTAATCTTAAGACAACATTTACAGCCTTTATGTGTACAGAATTTCATAACGCCAGCTTTCATAGATTCTGAGCAAAAGGTACACAAGCTTTTAAAAAAATCAGAAAATGCAGCGTACAGTACAGCCTAACGTTTTTTCTTGTGTCAACTCTTCAGAAGGCCCCAGATTAGCACTCAGGGTGATCTTTCCCTTCAAGGCTTCTCTTCTGTTTCTTATTTTCTGCCTTCTTTCCTTTACCAGGTCTTCAACTGGCATTTCATCTGCAGAGAGGCATTGTATATCTATTATTCTCAAGATGTCTTAGTGAACTTTTCTAGCCGGCCGAAGTGGCCGTGCGGTTAAAGGCGCTGCAGTCTGGAACCGCAAGACCGCTACGGTCGCAGGTTCGAATCCTGCCTCGGGCATGGATGTTTGTGATGTCCTTAGGTTAGTTAGGTTTAACTAGTTCTAAGTTCTAGGGGACTAATGACCTCAGCAGTTGAGTCCCATAGTGCTCAGAGCCATTTTTTTGAACTTTTCTATCTTAAAGCCCATTACCTCTAACACCTTCATCTTCCCTGCATTATCATTAAATACAAGATCTGCAACATAAGTTGGGATTCAGACAGCTGCAGCAGATGAAAATGAGGTTTTAGGACATCATTTCCATATTAGCGAATTTAGAGGCTCCTTAGGATTCTGTGTCTTGCCATAGACACACTATTTTTTTGGGAGTTTGGGATTCTCTGCCTTCTAGAAGTATCCCACACAAGTTTGCTTGTCAGTAATCCACGGAATCGTTTTTTACCTAGCTAGTATTGAAGTGTTGCTTCAAAAAAGTTGTGTGACAGGAAGGTGCCATCATACATTTAGTTGTTTCTCAGGCACTTCGTATGCTGTTTCATCACTAAAATTTTGAAAGTTATTGTCCATGAGGTGTAATAATAAATAACAAATAAATATGAAATTGACGTTTTCTGTCTATTTTATGAACGTCGCCGCTGAAGCTACCGGTTTCGATGTTGCTTAAATCGCCGTCAGGCCCCTTGACATAAAAATAGGTTCAATTGCTGTACTCATTGCAGGAGACACATTAAGATAGCTAGGGTCCACAGATCTCTGATATAACGACGTGGGCAGCTTGCTCCTTCGTATGTGATCAGGTCATTATATCAGAGATATGCGGACACCGGTTGTCTCAGTGTAGCTTCTATAGTGACTACACACAGGTGGATTTTATCCAGGCTACTTTCATCAAAGGGCCTGATGAGGATGAAATGTAACATCGAAACCGGTAGCTTAACAAAGGGTTCAAAATTTACGGCTGAAGGTATATTGCTGTTTACTTCAAACTGACTAGCCGACGTCCCAACCATTATCTTCGGCAAAGACGGACACACAAAGAATTTTAGTATGATGCCGATTAAGAAATGGCCTTGTGAGTCTTCAGTTTCTCCTTGAGTGTTTGTTGATCGAAGAGTCCATGGGTGTACTGCCAGTTCATAGTGTCCAACGGGAACAATATTTCGGTGATCAGAAATGTCGCCATCGTCAGATGCGCTGACGAACTGAGCACCAGAGATTTTTTTTTTTTTTTAAAAAAAAAGAGAGGTTGAGTCCCTCCACGTTCACACCGGCATCATGGCCACCATAAAAGGTCTACTGCCCTCCGCGGAGGGAACGGCCTTTAGGGGGGGGGGGGGGGGGGGGGGGTAGTGGATATAAGGAGGCTGGTCGCCTTCAGGAGCTCACTTCGTCTGCCAACCTGACATGTCTGATCGCCGAAATATTGTGCCCATTGGACACTTGAACAGGCAGTACACCTGTGGACTCTTCGATCAAGAGATGTCCTTGTTTGACAAATGTTAGCGACAGGAATTAAGTCTGTTACTGCACAAGCATTATGAAAACCCCTTGCATCTCCAAACAGCAGACTTTGAAAGTGAATACTTATATCTTACATCTCGACCTCGAAATAATCGGATGCATTGGGTGCTGGCTGCAGCTTCCACGTTGGCTTTCTGCGCCCTGCGCCTGCGCCTGCGTCCGCACAAAAACGACCGAATGCTGCGTCACTGGCGGTCGTTACGCGGAGAGGCAGGTAATTGGAGGAGCTCCGGCTGTACCTGGCGCTTCTTCATTCGTAGTTTTCAGCAATTATGCGCCCACGAGAAATGCTCTCACGCTGACTGGAGAGCCCTTTCAAATCTGGTTGTTTCTCAGACATGACCGAGATTTTCGTACCTCGCTTGTACGCATTATTTCGGGTGACCTAAGAAAGAAGGAAGTGCAAAAACGTTCATGAAAAAAAAGGAATACCGAAATTTTGGTCACATAGAAGTAAACTGGAAGTGTAGGGGAGGCAAAGCATAACAGTTCAGGGAAGAGCTGAATAAAAACGGAAAAGAAATTGTTATTGGAATGACTGATTCAGGATACTGGAAAGGAATTAGTCTTTTGAAAAATTAAAAGCAAAGTAGTCAACATTAAGCTTGGTAGGGGAATCTCACAATTAAACGCAAAGGGGTGTGCTATCAATGAAGGAGAGAATCTTTCTGATGACGTGATGGAAGAATTGAGCCGACATGGATGACATAAGTGATCCTATGGTCAGAATATAAGAGATCCCTGAAAGATTAGCCCTCATATAAGAACGAAGAGGTTCATACCACTCCTCCCGGCTTCTTAAATCATTGGGCAAAAAGGCAACGAAACGGCTGTTCATCTCGGTCTGTAGAAACTATGACTGGAGACATGCAGACATCTGTAAGTTCACCTGAATCTCTTATTTGCAGCATTTTGTATATGAATAAGGGAAGCTGCGTTTCACACGAGTGACTGATTTTTTTCTGAATCCCAGCTGAAATGCTGAGGCACACCTCCGTTCCTCAAGGCACATCGTAAATACTGTGCTTAGTATATGCTCTATCACTGGCTCACCGGACATAAGCATTATTTGAACCAGGAAACAGAATTAATGCTGTCTTCAGGTGATTCAGGCATTGTTTTGATTGCAATCAGAGATATAAATGGTGTTTTTGTGAAAGTTATTGACTGTTTTTTCACAAACAGGATAGACTGAAACTTAAAAAAAAAAAAAAACGCACATCACATCCCTGTTTGACTACCAAAAATACCCCAATTCTTATTAACTTAGTACCCTATAAGAAATAGTAACCATCATTAAAAGTTCGAAGTAATTAGGTGTACATGTTGGGGGAAAATTGTACTAGAAAGCCACATTATGGACCTAGTAAAACGTTTAGGTTCGGCTACTTGTGACGTAAGAATAGCTACCAATTTTAAGGATTTAGAAGTCAGTAATTTATTTGGTATATATTTATCCACTGATCTGTTACGGAATAAACCTGTTCGCATAGCCATATGTGTTACAGCTTTGCTTACTTGTCAGGGAAGTGGCCCAGGCGTGGATCAAATCCGCCCGCCGAATTATCGACGTCGTTCGGTGTGCCACCTAGACTTGATGGGGTTTTTAGGCAGTTTCCCACATCCCACTAGGCGAATAGCGGAGCGGTGCCCAAGTCCAGCTGCATTTGCATGATTCGTGAACATTTAGAAAACTTTGACTCACTTTCATATTAATAAAACTGCACTCAGGGTGGCGACATGAAGGACATCCGTCCACCCCTTAAATTGAACAATCCAAGTCTGTTGATAACCATGCCGACCATGTCCCTATGTTAGCCATAGGCACAAGAAAAATAAGAAGGATGAGGACAACGCTGAAACAGTCCGTGCTGAGCTGGTGGTAATGTAATGCGACAACGCTCCAGCACAGGACGCAGAGGTTAGGTGGCGAAGACGCTTCCATTGTGGTCAAAAAAGACCTCAATGACGAAGAACGAAGTGGTAAATTATATCTACCCTAGATTAATAAGAGATGAGGAGGGCTCCGGTGACACAAGCGACTATAAACTAATCGAAAAAGCGACTGTCAGCATTGAATCACTGTTCAACATCTTGCAAGTCAACTTGAAAAGTGCAAAGAACATCAAATGCTGTGTTCCGTTACTGTTCATGCCGAATCGAAACGTCCATGGAACCGATGAAGCATCGGAAATGTTGCAACAGTGCGAGGCCAATTTGGACTACCTCTTTAGTCGCCTGATCACTTTGCACGGGTGCTGTATGTACGGTGATTACATAGATGAAGGAGCGTAGCGAGAATGTAAAATACGTGTATATATATTCACCACTGCATAAGAAAACAAAGATCCAACCTTCATCAGTCGGCACTGTGCTCCTAAGTGACAAACCGGCACAGGAGCATGCTATCTATGACTCCTGCCGAAGTTGCGGCAGGCTGTCAACACTACAGTTAAGCAACCGGCGCCCTGCCGGCTAAATCTGACCCGCGAAATAAATTCACAATGTATTCCAAACTGACGCGTTTTATGCGTGTTAGATCACTACAACTGTTCAAGTTGAAGGTAATTTACAATCAGTTAGCTGTAGCCATTTGCTTTTACAAGTGTTTATTTTCCATTATGACATTGAAAGAAGCCTGAAAACACATCTTCAAATGTTTACATTTATTTAAGTCCCGTTAACATTGTTTCTTTACCAACGGAGATGCGGTATTTTGCAACAGAACTTTCTAATAAGCTATTGTAAATCGTGGTGAGTAAAGTTACAATGTAAATAAATATAAACATCTGGGATGAAAATAAAATGAATGTAATGACAAAAACTTGTATGTTGATGCATAATTTGGTGGCTCGTCGTTAAGACAAAGAGGTGCCATTGATATCGATCATTGTGTTATCCCACAAACAATGTCACGGACGCTATAGTTTCGATTTCACTCGCTAGCAGCGCTACTCTCACGTCCCTTGACGAGGCGACCTCGCCAGCTAAAGGGGGTAGACGACAGTGTCAGATTGGAATCGGTATTCATGATCCTTTTTCAATAAAATAACAAAAAATTATGAAACTGATTTTAGACCTCTATTGTACACCGTTAACATTGTAATATGTATTTTTTTATGTAAAATAGCTTGGAACCAGAGTACACTAAACGACAACGACAAAAGGCATTCGCGGAGTGCGAGGGCGGTTGGTAGACTTCTGAACGCCTCACTTTTCAATCACGAACAAAATTTCAAAATTTGCTTTGAAACTGATGATATCGTCTAACGTAGTGCGAAGGGATATTTAAAAAATGCTTTTTAAGAAAATGGTGGCACTCTGAAATAAAAGTTAATTTTTGAGACGTCGCTATAAAACATTGCATCAAATTCTCGAAATTAAAGTATGTCGCAAAAATCGTACTTACTACAGTAGAAAAAACACCTACCCAATTGCAGGTGTGTTTAAAGAGTTATATAGCTCCCACACACTTTAAAAATGTCACCAAAGGTTGTCCATCTCTGGTCAAGACGAAGCGTCATGGGGACTTGACCAGTGGGTTGTTTTTGTTTTTGCTCCACGACAACGCCCCAGCTCAAATTGCATAGGATGCACTCACACACACTGCTTATTTGGTCCATCAAGTTCTGTCCCTGTGACTCATTTTCTCTTGACATAGCGTCCATTTACTTCCACCTGCTTTATCGGATGAGCAAACCTTGCCAGGCATTTCCAGAAAGACCGTAAACTAATTGTCTAAGAAAATCGCTTACTGACTCGTCAAAACGCATTTTATTTTTAGTCGACACTGTTCTGACAAGGGTGATGCGGTCCGCAACGAATTTCTCTCGTGTGCAATCCTTTTCATCTCAGAGTATCACTTGCAAAACCAGTTCTAAGTTATTTGCTGAATGTATCCCAAACTTGCCTTCCTCTACAGTTTTCACTCTCTACAGCTCCATCTAGTACAATTGAAGTTATTCCCTTATGTCTTGTGCTATCATCCTGTCCTTGTCAGTAATTTCCATTATATTCCTTCCTCGCAGATTCTGCGGAGAACCTCTTTGCTTCTTACTTGATCAGTCCACCTCATTTTGAACATTCATCTGTAGGAACACATCTGAAACGCTCTTACTCTCATCCGTTCCGGTTTTCCCTCAGTCCATCTCTCATTCCAGTCCAATGCTGTGCTCCAAAATTACGTTCTCAGAAATTTCTTCCTCACATTGAGACTTATTTTTCACGGTAGTAGATTTTTCTTGGCCAGGAGTCTCTTTTTACCAGTGCTAGTCTGCTTTTAATGACCATCTCGCTCCATCTGTCATGGGTTATTTTGCTGCCTGGGGATCAGAATTCCTTAACTTCATCTACTTCGTGATCACCAATTACGATGTTAAGGTTTTTGCTGTTGTCAATTTTGGTACTTCTCATTACTTTCGCCTTTCTTCGATTTACTCTCAAACTATTTTCTGTGCTCAATAGACTGTTCACTCCATTCAAAACATCCTGTGATTCTTCTTCACTTACACTGAGGATAGCAATATCCTACCATTAATATCCTTTCACCCTGAATTTTAATCCTACTCTTGAATCTTGCTTCTTCGACGTATAATTGAACAGCAGGGTAGAAAGACTGCATCCCTGCCTTACATCCTTTATAATTCGTGTACATAGTTCTTCCTCTTCTTCTGTTAGTGTTGCCTCTCGGTTCTCGTACCTATTGCGTATAACCCTTCTTTCCCTAGACTTACCCCTATTTTCCTCACCATTTCGAACGTTTTCTACCATTTTACATTTTGCGCTTTCTCCAGGTCGTCAGATCCTAAGAACGTGTATTGATTTTTCTTTAGTTTTGGTTCCATCATCAACAGCAACGTCAGAACTGCCTCCCTGGTGCCTTTACTTTTCCTAAAACCGAACTTATCGTCATCTAACAGACCCTTAGTTTCCTTTTCCATTCTCAGAGGAGAGAGCGTGTAGGTTGAAAGAGTATATAGAGGGCCTCTGTGATGGGGTGGACTCACCTGACGAACTGATTTGAGAAGAACAGGAGTCTGTGGGGAAGAGATAGAACAGTCAGTATTAGAATCGGTATGTAGAAGAACTCTCGAAGATCAAAAATCAAATAAGGCTTATGGGACAGATAACACTCAATTGAAATTTTCAAAATTGTTGTGGGGAGGTGATAACAAAACGATTATTCACGTTGCTGTGTAGAATGTATGAGACTGGCGACATATCGTTAGACTTTCGGAAAAGTATCATCCACACAACTCCCAAGATCGTAATAGCCGACAAATGCGAGATTAATCGTACAATTAGCTTAACATTTCATGCATCCAAGTTGCTGGCAAGAATGCAAACTTACGCCACCAATTCTTGCCCAAGTCATACGCGGTTGGGAAAACTGCTTTGCTTTGATAGCTGAATTTATAGCGAATGTCTTAGATCAGGTTTAATGGTCGCAACTTCTATTTTCCCAGGTGGTAATCGAAACTGTATAACGTCTCCTCGTAAAGCGCTTTGTTCCGAAAGTATTAAAGACCCGAAAAAGCTGTTTATAATTGGAAAAGTAAGTGTACTTTCACTGTTGGTATGTAGTATTCTTTCATCAAGTAAGAGGGCTCGATTGCGGACGGCCGCTCGCGACGTAACCCGACAAGGCCAGAGGCGAATGTCCTACGCGGGCGGATCAGCGCCCTCAGGCGTGGGCGGGGCGCCCGTCGCTCGCCCTCGGGCCCTGCGTGCGTCCCTTTTACCCTCGCTCCTGCAGCCGCCCACTCCGCGCCGAGGGGTCCCTGCGGACGGACGGCTGCCTATTAAATTTCGAGGCGGATTTACTGAACCGCCCTCTTGAAAAGAGAGATTCCTGTCTGTGTTGTCGTTCCTTTGCCTGACGTATTCAAAAGGGCGCACTGGATTGCTTGTCTGCATTGGTGCCCTCAAAAGCACACGTTCCTACAGACTACAAAAGGACTCTCCCCTTCCGGGAAAGTTGTTCCACTGTCACTGCTAACTTTGGGTTGCTATCTGATGCAAAGGGGACACACAGATCTATGAATTCACTAAAGCTCCGTACAGTAAACGATGGATAAATTCTTTATTATAATTCCGTCACAGTTGCGTTATATTATGCTGGCAGTTATATTCGAACTACGAAGTTTGTTTTCAAGTCAGACCTATTAAAGATGAACTAATAATGTTTGGTTAGACAACAGTTTGTACATACGCAACATACTCAGAATACGTAGTCCCTACGTACTAGGTACCGAGAGAGGAGACAGAGTTCTGCAATAAATTTCAGTTAGAAATAGAGAATACTCTGTTCCAGAATCACAAGAGGATGAGGTGTACTTGGAAATGCCCGGGGTCAATTATATTGCATCATGGTCAGGCAGAGATGCAGAAATCAGTTACTGGAGTGTAAGGTGTACCCAGGAGCAGATATAGACGCAGATCACAATGTCTTAGAGATGAAGAGTAGGCTGAAGTTCAAGCGATTAGTCAGCAAGAATCAATAGGCAAAGAAGTATTAAGGTGTGACGAGACACTCTTGAAGCTCTCTAAGGCTGAAGATACAGCAATAACGAATAGCTCAGTAGGCAGTGGATTTGAAGAGGAATGGACATCTCTAAAAAGGGCAATAGCTGAAGCTGGAAAGCAAAAAATATAGGTCAAAGAAGGTAGCTGTGAAACAACCGTTGGTAACAGAAGAAATACTTCAGCTGATCGATGAAAGAAGGAAGTATAAAAATGTTCAGAAAAATTCAGCAACACAGAAATAAAAGTCGTTTAGGAATGAAATAAATAGGAAGGCGAAATGGTTACATCAAAAATGTGAAAAAATCGAAAAAGAAATAACTGCGGGAAGGATGACTCAGCATATAGAAAAACCAAAACAATCTTCGGTGAAAAGAAAAGCAAGGGTGGTAACATGAAGACTGCAATGGGAGTTCCACCGGTAAATGCAGAGGAGAGAGAGGATAGGTGGAAAGAGTACATAGAAGGACACTATAATGGGGAACACGTATCCGATGATGTGGCAGAAGAAACAGGAGCCGATGTAAAAGAGATAATGGATCCAGTATTAGAATAAGATCTTTAAAAAAAAGATCTAAGATCGAATAGCCCGCCCGGCTGGCCGTGCACGTCTTTCCGGACGGGAAGGAGCGCCTGGTCCCCGGCACGGATCGGCCCGGCGGATTTGTGCCGAGGTCCGGTGAATCGGTCTGTCTGTGGATGGTTTTTAGGCGATTTTCCATCTGCCTCGGCGAATGCGGGCTGGTTCCCCTTATTCCGCCTCAGTTACACTATTGCGGCGATTGCTGAGCAAACAAGTTCTCCACGTACGCGTACACCACCATTACTCTACCACGCAAACATGGGGGCTACACTCGTCTGGTGTGAGACGCTCCCTGGGGGGTCCACCGGGGGCCGAACCGCACAATAATCCTGGGTTCGGTGTTGGGCGGCGGAGGGGTGAAGTGGACTGCGGTAGTCGTCGTGGGGTTGTGGACCACTGCGGCTGCGGCGGGGACGTAGCCTCTCCATCTTCTCTAGGTCCCCGGTTAACATACATACATACATACAAGATCGAATAAGTCAGATGGAACAGTTAACTTTCCATCAGCATTTCTAAAGTCATTTGAGAAACTGACAACAAAACTTCGGTGTGTAGAATGCATGAGTCTGGCGGTATATTATCTGATTTTCAGGAAAACATCATCCACACAATTCCAATTATTGCAACAGCCCACAAGTGCGAGAATTATCGCTCAATGAGCTTAATAGCTCATACATCCAATTTGCTGAGAAGAATAGTATACAGAAGAGTGGAAAATATAATTGACGATAAGTTCGGCTTTAGAAAAGATGAAGACACCACAGAGCACTACTGACGCGGCGGTTGATAATGGAAGCACGTCTAAAGAGAAATGGAGACACGTTCACAGCATCTGTCAACCCGTAAAAAGCGTTCGACACTGTCAAATGGTGGCAAGATGTTAGAAATTCTGAGAAAAGTGGTGGTAGGCTATAGGGGTAGAGGCGTGGTATACACTATGTACAAGAGCCAAAAGAGAACAATAGGAGTGCAAGAACGAAGTTCTTGGCTTAAAAAGTGTGTAAGATAGGGATGGAGTCTTTCATCTCTACTGTTTAATTAATATATCGAAGACGGAAATAAATGAAAGATTAAAGAGTGGAATTAAAATTCAAGATAAAAGGATATCACTTACATGATTCGCTGATGACATTACCATCCTCAGCGAAAGTGAAGAAGAAATACAGGATCTGCTGAACGGAATGAACAGTCTAATGAGTACAGAATATGGACTGTGAGTGAATCGAGGAAAGATAAAAGTAATGAAAAGTGGTTCAAATGGCTCTGAGCACTATGGGGCTCAACATCTGAGGTCATCAGTCCCCTAGATCTTAGAACTACTTAAACCTAACTAACCCAGGAACATCACATACATCCATGCCCGAGGCAAGATTCGAGCCTACGACCGTAGCGGTCACGCGGTTCCGGACTGAAGCGCCTATAACCGCTCGGCCACACCGTCTGGCCGAAAGTAATGAGAAGCAGCAGAAATGAGGAAAGCGAGAAAATCACTATCACGATTGGCGGTCATGAAGTGAATGAAATTAAGTAATCCTGATACCTAGGCAGCAAAATAACCCATGACGAATGGAGCAAGGAGGGCATAAAAACAGACTAACACTGGCAGTAAGGGCACTCTTCGCCAAGAAAAGTCTATTAGTATCAAATATAGGCATTAATTTGAGATAGAAATTCCTGAGTAGAGCACAGTATAACATGGTAGTGAAATATAGACTGTGGGAAATCCAGAAAACAAGAGAATCGATGGGTTTGAGATGTGATGTTACACAAGAATGTTGAACGAAAATTGGGTGGATTAATAAGTAAAGGAATAAGGAAGTTCAACGGAGAATCGGCGAGGAAAGTATTATATGTTAAACATTGAGAAGAACGCACAGGATGATAGAACGTCTTTTAAGACATATTTTTGTGTAAGAGCTTTTATTTTGTTTTACAGTGAAAATGTAAATGATATAATAGAGCAACGAATTGTTGTCACATCAAAGTAGTGAAAATTCTACTGATACCTGTCTTTGACTAAAATAGGTGTACGGTGAAGACTGTTTATCACGTACGCGAGTTTTTGAGTGATTTAAGCGATTCCAAGATGACCGAGATGACGCTGAATATGACTCACGCCAGGGTCGGCATTAAATGTGAAGGAAGGATGAATATTTCGAAAACTAAGGTAATCTTGTAAACTATCTATAAAAATTTTGTCTATGTAAGAGAAAACTGAATACACGGATTTCGAAAACTTTCTCGTCATGTAACAAAACATACCTGTATTCAGCTGCTGGACAAAACTGACAGTTGGTAAGTCATGTGTTGTGTGTGTGAAAAGCGTCGTAAAATCAGACTATAAATTTCATGAAATGCAAAATGTGGAATAAAAAATACTGTCAAAGAAACTACGTGCTCAATGAAAACTGTAACTAAGCCTTGGTACCGAAGTACATTATGAACGATGCATGATATGAAGTGCAAAGCTAGGCTAAGAATATCTACAGAAATATTACTGCTCTTCTCAATAACTGTCTGAAATTACCATCACTGTTCGCTGATAATTAATGTACTTGCTTGTACAACACCTCACAATCCCGACTACACTCAGTTTACCCAAGAACGCAAGGTGAGATCTGCCCTGAAATAAAGTAACTTACCTCTTGCTCAGCATGCTGTTTTAGTGTCTGGGGTACTAACTTTCTCGAAAGCAAGTTCGAATCAGCACAGGCAGCAACTAAAGGTAAATAATCTACTTTTTTTGTCAGAAACAATATGTTGCTCTATGTGGCTTAGGGTGTAATGCACACACGATAAAATTTGAAAACTTTGTTATGAATCATGAATGTAGGTTTTACTTTACTTTTTTTGAAAAATCAAAAGCTGATTATTGAGAAAAAGGCAGCACAATAATATTCTAACTATTGAAAAATCCTCTCATTACGAAGAAACTACAAATATACCTTTAAAATTACTCCAGAATCTTCTCTATCAATAAAATGATCAAGAAAACATTTTATGTCAGATTTCATTCCCATAATAAAGTATTCTAGATAGTTTCTCCCATATGTACAGAAAACACATCTCATTCTTTGAAAAACTCAACTGCACGCTACTATGCCTAGAGTAAGGTTGCCTCAGCGCTGCACAACTAACTGACCAGAGATACATTAAGAGACTGCCAATACCATATACGGTAGCACTGGTGTCACTGAAGCCAGCAGTTTAGAACAGCAATACGACGACGAGTACAAAGGACTTGTAAATAGCTCTTTATTTACTGATAAGACACTCGTATGAAATGGGTGTAAACTGATACAACTACGTTTCCTTTTGGGTTCTGACACAAAGCGTCATGTTTGACTGTAATTTTTCATGCAGCAAACGGATGATAACAAGGATAGGAACATGTCTCAATGCAAGAATAACTAGAAACATCTTACGTATTTTTGCTTTTTTACTACAAATAACTCTAAATTACCTTATAAAAGTTCGTCTTATACGAAATAAGGGCAATGTTTAAGTATTTTATGTCTATTTTATGGATTTAATAATCTAGTAACAACAGACGCAGCTTAATGATGTGCTTTTAACCAGTTTTGATCGACTTCGGCTTTTCTTCGAAAAGTATGCTCGTCATGAAAGTGCTCCTACAGGATGTTTGTCATTGAACGTGCTGTTTGTTTTTGGTAACAAGCGTCTTTATTCATTTGAGTGTTCCTACGAAAACTACAGTCTGCTTTAAACGTGCGTATATGTAAATTGATGTTCTTCTCGTAACACAGTTCTACCTCGTATGTTTTAAACTCAACTAGTGCGCAAATATTTGATCACCTCCCGAAATTCAGCAAGCCACCTCGTAAAGCTTAAAACACCATTTACTTCTAGAAAGTCGTGTTAGTACCACAAACGAACTTCCCATCCCAGCCACCTTACCTCACCAGACGCCAGGCTTCAGTAAAACCTATGCCTTTGCCAGTATAACAATGTATACTGAAGAGCCAAAGAAACTTGTACATTAGCCTAATATCGTGAAGGGCCTCCGGGAGCACGCAAAAGTGCCGCAACTCGTTGTAGCGTGGACTTCACTAATGCCAGAAGCAGTGCTGGAGGGAACTGACACTATGAATCCTGCAGGACTGTCCACAAATCATTAAGAGTACGAAGTGAAGGAGATCTCTTCTGAACAGGACGTTGCAAGGCATCCCAGATATTCTCAATAATTTTCTCGTCTGGGGTGTTTGCTGGCCAGTGGAAGTGTTTAAATTCTGTATTCATGGAGCCAGTCTGTAGCAATTCTGGACGTGTGGGGTGTCGCACTGTCTTGCTGGATTTGCCCAAGTCCGTCGGAATGCACAATGGACATGAATGGATGCATGTGATCAGACACGATGCTTATGTATATGCCACCCGACAGAGTCGTATCTAGACGTACCAGGGGTCCCATATCACTCCAACTGCACACGTCCCACGCCATTACAGAGCCTCTGTCAGCTTGAACAGTTCCCTGCTCACTTGCAGGGTTCATGGATTCATGAAATTGTCTCCATATCCATACACGTCCATCCGCTCGATACAATTTGGAAAGAGACTCGCCCGACCAGGCCACATGTTTCCAATCGTGGACAGTCCAATGTCGGTGTTGACGGGCCCAGGCGAGATGTAAAGTTCTGTGTCGTGCAGTCATCAAGGGAACACGAGTGGGCATTCGGCTCCGAAAAACCAGATGGGTGGTGTTTCGTTGAGTAATTCGCACGCTGACACTTATTTATGGCCCAGCACTGAAATCTGCAGCAATTTGAGGAAGGGTTGCACTTCTGTCACACTGAACGATTCTCTTCTGTCGTCGTTGGTCCCGTTCTCGTAGAATCTTATTCCGGCCGCAGCGATGTCTGATATTTGACGTTCTACCGGATTCCTGATATGCACAGTACACTCGTGAAATGGTCGTATGGGAAAATCCCTACTTCATCGCTACCTTGGAGATGATGTATCCCGTCGCTCACGCGCCAACTGTAACAGCACGTTAAAGCTCTCTTAAAACTTGCTAACCTACCATTGTAGGAGCAGTAACCGATCTGACAACTGCGCCAGACAATAAATTAATTGTCTTATATAGACGTTGCCGACGGCAGCGCCGTATACCGCCTATTTACATATCTCTGTAGTTGAATACGCATGCCTGTACCAGTTTATTTGGCGCTTCAGTATATGTCTGTGTGACTGTCTAATAAGTCAAACACGGATAAAACTGAACACAGGGTCTGGGATCTTATTCACTACTTTTACGGTGTTGTCATTCATCTTGTCCCGATACAGTAAAGATGAATTATTTGTAGTAACAGAGAACATACAGTAAGAGAACCTTGTAATCTGATCCGTACTGACTTTCGATTGAGTATTCTCTCGATTGCTGAAACTGCAGGATTTGACAAAGAATGCGTAAGACAAATTTCGCGTAACTAATCTAACGTGATAAAAGTGAAATTTTGACGACAGAACAAAAGAAGGTAGTGAAAACGTTTGTGCTGACGTTTTGAATACTATTTGAAGTGATCTTTATTTCTTGGAATGTGTGGTAACACTTGACAAATGTTAGTTTTCCGCTTATGATAAAAATACGCAGCACTAATCTACGCTTTTGAAGGGTCCAGCTTCACCGGGAACAAAAAGAGTACGAATGAACAAATTAAGATCCAATGAGGTGACCGTTTTTTCCGACATTCATGGAAATGTGTATCTTCACTGGGTTCCTGAAGGGCACGCTATTAATTAACTTCACTACCTTGAGGTTATTGCTCAACATCGTGAAAAAATAAGAAAAATAATGACCAGAATTGTGGAAGAAAAAGTCATAGACCCTGCAACAAGATAACGCACCCTCTCATACCGCATTATCTAAGAGACGTTTCCAGCGAATTGAATGATCCCACTGTAAGACCTGACCTAGTACCGTGTGACCTATGTACATCCTTAGGTTAAATCTGCCTTAAAAGGAACTATATTTCAGTCCGTTGAAGCAAAGAAATAAACAGCAGCACGTGTCATCAAAGAGATTTTCCGTCAATAGAGACTCGCATGGAGCATTGTTAAGGAGAGAGGGGAGGGGAGTATATTGGAGCAGACAATAACTAGGTACATTTTTGAAAATAAATACTTCACAGCAATAGCCTCGTTATTTTATATCCACGTCTCGTATTCGTGAGGGGCAGCTGATATAGCCTCGTTCAATTGCATTTCATTACAACGCCTACATCGTTAAATTTATCCAACATTCCATCTGATCGTATGTATTTTGTGTTTGTTACCTATGCGTGAATTGAATGTCACATACCCAAACGCTATTTGTGCAGGTTTAATAGGCGTGGCTTGAAAATCAACTTGATAGCTCGAAACAAGTCGGCCAGCATAGTAATCCAGAACTGTGACTGAATTACATCAAAGAATTTTTGTTTTCGAAGCTACTGGTCCTGTACTGACGATATGTTGGAAATAGGTAAACGATGGATGGTTTAATATCTTTTCAGAGGAGCTTTCAAATACATATTCCTGTGTACATATATAACATCAGGTCTTATATTGCTACTTCGCTCCTTTCGTTCAATACTTTTATAAGATACAGTGGTATGCAAAACTCAAAGGACGAAAGCAGCTTCCATAGGATGTGTCATTGCCAACTAACAAAGGGCGATGAAACCTTTACCATACATTCGTGGAAGTCTTCCATCATTCTAAGGCAGTGTCAGAAAAGAATATGCTGTCTGACAGCTTATAATTATCATGTAACACTCCGTATTTATGCCATTTGGCAGCAAAATGCCGTGCTGCGAGGATAGAAGCTACCAGCAGCCTCTAGTCAGAACATAACTGACAGCAAGTCTGCCAGTTAGAACACATAAGTCACGTAGAGATCCCTCAATGGCCCTTAATAACAGTGTTGCTTGAAGGAACCATTTTAAACTAAAATATTCTAACAACTAACCTCAAAGAAAATGTTTTGTACCTGCGAAATACAATAAATTTCTGTCTAGAGAGTAGCGATATTTTAAGTGATAACGATGGTATAAAATGATCGAAGCAGACGAAATGATTTAAAATTTGTGCTGCGACCGGGACTCGAACCCGGCTCTTCTTGCTTGCGAGGCAGAAATGCTAACCATTACACCACCCCATCCCGATGGTCAACATTGGTTGCTAGCAAGTAAGAAGACCAGGGTTCGAGTCCCTGCTGCAGCACAAATTTTAATTCATTTCGTTGCTTCGATCATTATCGTAGATAATAAAAAGACGGACGCTAGTGCATAGGGCTAGAGCCATCTCAGATCAGGACAGCTTATCGGCAGAGCTCAACCATCTCCGCTCTGTATTTGCCCAGAACGGGTACTCCGAGAAGCAGATCCGGAACGCGTTTCGACCAGCACGCTCCAAACCTCAAGAACAACCTGAAGAAGCAGATAACACCACGGGGTTGGTTTTTCTACCGTATGTCGGTGGCGTGTCTTTTAAGGTGGGCAGAATTTTCAAGAAACACCGGATTAAATGTCTTTTCCGGCCTCCAGCAAAAGTGAAATCGATGCTGGGCTCTGTTAAAGACAACCTCGGCCTGAGGAGACCAGGAATATACAAAATCCCGTGCCAGTGTGGCAAATCTTATATTGGCCAGACGTGTCGTACGGTCAAAGACAGATGCGACGAACATAAACGTCACATGAGGTTGGGTCAGCCAGAGAAATCTGCGGTTGCTGAACACTGCCTTGACACGGGACACGGCATGAATTATGAAGAAACCAAGATCCTCTCGCATGCTTCCACATATTGGGACTCCATCATCAAAGAGGCGGTCGAAATACGTATAAGCAGTGACCTAATAAACAGAGACACGTGGTTTCACCTGAGCAAAGCCTGGGAACCAGCCTTGGCGGCATTAAGGAATCATCAGCCACAGATTAGCAACCGCACCGAGTCAACGCAGATGGGAAGCCTTAGCGCAGATGCTTAAAACGCGCCAACACCTCGCGCGCGGGAACGGGGTCCGTCGCTCCCGGCCGCATTTTCCCGCGCCGCGGCGCCCTTCCGCAGACCGCGACCCGTTTCTCCAGCAGAGGACTCTGGTATTCGACGCTGTCTACGATTGGTCTTCGGTGACGTTATGCCCCGCTGGCGCCTGCGCTGTTCTAGAAAGCCAGCATATAAATTGGCGCGCTTCTCAGCGACGCGACAGTAGCACCTGAAGATGGCGGGCAGTTGTCTCGCTGAAATATTGTGCGGCTTCTACAATATTATCCGGCGTAAATCCCGGGAACCTATCAAGCAATAAAAAGAGACTTAATGTCTCAGGGAAACATTTAGTTATAAGATGACAAAGTGTAGACGCTGGTCCTGATGTGGTGTTAAGGCTCCATAAACTGCCACAACTCGTGTCACCAGTCGATGCCACATTTTCACAGCTTTAAACTCATTTCGTGTTATTTATTGCATGTGGCTAATCTATTTAAACAACAGCGTCAGGTACATGATTAAAGATTACACATTTCTGAATTATTTTTGCGTTTTATATGTTTTATTTTCTGAGTTGTTCAGTGTAAAGGATCCCACAGGATAAAGCTTACAACGGTTATAACTTACAAATATGAAGTACGTGGTAACTTTCATGGGGACACTGCATTTTAGCTAAAGTTAAAAAATAGAAAACTTATCGAAAATTTAAAACGAAGCTCTTCTTCGATTTAAAATTAAAATTTAAAACAGTCTTGATCGCAATCTTGTTAACATGTTTTTTTATTGGAGTGAGTGACCGGTTTCGACTCTATCAACGAGTCATCTTCAGACTCCATAGCGGTGGATGGACACTGCTAGATGAGTTCCCCCGACCCTCGACCCTCGAGCACTTACACAACTTTAGCGAGGGTGCACAAAATCGTTCGTCTTCCGGTGGGGGTACAAATTTAGCGAGCATGGAGGATATGGACGGGGCTTCAGATATGTGGCGCTAGGTGAGAATGTGGGGAATGTGGGTAGGGCGGGGACTTGCGGAGGTAGTCTGTGCATGTGAAATAAACGATGCGTCCGGATGGCACAGTGATTAACGCAGCTGCCTAGTAAGCAGGAGGTCCCGTATTCGAGTCCCCATACGACACACACTTACTCGTCACCGCCGATTCTGTTTCAGTCCCGCTGCAGCTGAGATCATCAGTTTCAGTTCGTTTCCGTTCCCTTCTCACCAATCCACCTTCAATTTACGTAATCTGAATCATAGCAAAGAATTCCGAACGATGTCTCTTCTTTAGAAGATGTCCGTAAAAGACAGCATGTACTCATATAACAAAGTTTTCGTTTCAAATGCCATTAATAGAGAGGGATTACATTGTATTTGTGTGAAAACAAGCACAGAGACACAGCAGTAACATTACCGCTAGTAGAAATGTAATCAAGAAGCCATTCATGAGTTATTTTGAATTTTTTACGAGAGAATAATGAAACTAACTTCAAGAAATCTCTCAGTATTCAATTCTGTTTTTTACAGAGCTCCATTCTTGGGATCAGATGTTTCAAAGTTCATTATAATACTTCCTCCGCTGTTAAAGAAGAAATGGCAACATCATCAACGTAAGCTTCCGTGTTGCAACTGATAAATGTGGCTGCTCTTAGAGATGAAATACGGCATGACATACATCTACATCTACATCTACATCCATACTCCGCAAGCCACCTGACGGTGTGTGGCGCAGGGTACCTTGAGTACCTCTATCGGTTCTCCCTTCAATTCCAGTCTCGTATTGTTCGTGGAAAGAAGGATTGTCGGTATGCCTCTGTGTGGGCTCTAATCTCTCTGATTTTATCCTCATGGTCTCTTCGCGAGATATACGTAGGAGGGAGCTATATACTGCTTGACTCTTCGGTGAAGGTATGTTCTCGAAACTTTGACAAAAGCCCGTACCGAGCTACTGAGCGTCTCTCCTGCAGATTCTTCCACTGGAGTTTATCTATCATCTCTGTAACGCTTTCGCGATTACTAAATGATCCTGTAACGAAGCGCGCTGCTCTCCGTTGGATCTTCTCTATATCTTCTATCAACCCTATCTGGTACGGATCCCACACTGCTGAGCAGTATTCAAGCAGTGGGCGAACAAGCGTACTGTAACCTACTTCCTTTGTTTTCGGATTGCATTTCCTTAGGATTCTTTCAATGAATCTCAGTCTGGCATCTGCTTTACCGACGATCAACATTATATGATCATTCCATTTTAAATCACTCCTAATGCGTACTCCCAGATAATTTATGGTATTCACTGCTTCCAGTTGCTGACCTGCTATTTTGTAGCTAAATGATAAAGGATCTATCTTTCTGTGTATTCGCAGCACATTACACTTGTCTACATTGAGATTCAATTGCCATTCCGATCTATCTTTCTGTGTATTCGCAGCACATTACACTTGTCTACATTGAGATTCAATTGCCATTCCCTGCACCATGCGTCAATTTGCTGCAGATCCTCCCGCATTTCAGTACAATTTTCCATTGTTACAACCTCTCGATACACTACAGCATCATCCGCAAAAAGCCCCAGTGAACTTCCGATGTCATCCACAAGGTCATTTATGTATCTGCCATGGACTTTCCTCTTTTGAATATGTTAACATATTTTTTTCATCTGTTTCAGAGTAAGAATTTTTAATAGGTATTTGAGTTGTAGGCGTATGAAACACTTTGATCATACTGCATTTGGAGATCCTACATGCCTGCATTGACTACAATGTTTCAGCAGCACCACTGATAACTAAGAAGTAAGCTGAATGCACCTGAATTAAGTGTAATAGGTTTATAGCTTCAGCTGACTCAAGAGTAAATCTTACAGAACAAATATCTTGTTTGCCTTTCTTCGTTTCTCTATGATTTCAAAATTTCTATCGCAGTTCACCAAACTCTGTCCACTCACCAATAACTTATGTCTTACCTGTGCAGACGATCGCAGACTAAACGGAGGATGTCCTGATGCGTGCGACTTCTAACTCCGTTAGGATTCACTTCGAGGCCTAAGTACAGGGGGCATCTAGTAATGAATATCTGAAATATTTTCTTCATGATTTGACACTTGAAACAAATCTCGGACGTACAACACAGTATCGAGAACACAGTAGCACTGAGAAAGTGTTGTGTGAAAAAAATGGCACTTAGAACGGTTTCCATTTCCAGTCTTCAAAGGACTTCTACAGTCTTCAAGTTATACACCAGCCTTCATTGATACCCTTTTATGTTACTCCTGCACGTTTTATTATGACATCTACTGCCCTTCCATTGCATTCAGCAAAATACATTCCTTTGCCCATCTGCTACACGTTTTCCTTTTTATTCTGACATTCTTAGTCTCAGCTTCCCCTCCAGTCTGTCTCTCTGTTAAATTTCTTTGTTTTATGACTCCCTTAATAATTCTCAACATGTACCACTTTGGCTCGTTGGAAAAATCAACAGTGTTCGAATGATTTCGCACAAAATTTGCGTCTCTTTCCCATAAGACAAACAGGGAACACAAACACACTCTTGGGTTGATAGAAATACATACATTTTTAAAATTAGTTTTATCTTACCAGGAACGTCAACGAAAAATTACCTTGCGTCGTTGTGAAACATGTGCAAATGTGTTAGTGAAAAAGGGCACTGTGTACTGGACGAAGAAGTGCAAAAAGCACAGATCGAAATATAAAATAACAAGATATTTGAAACTGGTGAACTGTTAGCAGAAGTGATGAGCTTGGAAAACAGAAGGAAGAAAGTAATAGTCCATCTTTGTAATCACATAACAAACAGATGAATGGTCAAAAGGTTTATCCCATCAGTAACGTTACCAAATTAGAAACAGAAGGGAAAAAAAATTAGGACTAGGTAGTTAATTTTCCAGTCAGGCAAAATGTCATTGAGAATGTTGTACAACAAATTATATGAAAAGCTAGGCTGATACATTACAAAGAAACAGTTTGGATTTAGGAACGTAAAGGAAGAAGAAATGCAAGGCGGATAGGAGAGAGACATGTTGAGAGAGGTAGAGTTATTTTAGTATGTGCTGATTTAGGAAAGGCTTTTAACTGGATACAATGTAGCCAGATGATGAGTATTTTAAAAAAGAAAGGACATGATTGGAACGAGAGCAGACTGGTATATACAGGATGATTATAATTAAAGATAAACTTTCAAAACGCTGTAGAAATAACACCACTGATTATAAGAACGTCAAATTGCAATGGAATATTATAGGAGAATGGGGACGTGATGCCTGGGTGTTGTGTGATGTCCTTAGGTTAGTTAGGTTTAAGTAGTTCTAAGTTCTAGGGGACTGATGACCATAGCTGTTAAGTCCCATAGTGCTCAGAGCCATTTGAACCATTTGAGAGTGGGGAAAACGTATGGCAGAAGGGAAAATATTGTGCGAAAGTTGAGCAATAGATAGCACTGTATGTGTCAGAATACGTAAATGCAAACACCTGCCATGCGCACTATCGATTGAAGTTGGTATAAACACGCCGGGTACACGGCTTTTCCTCCTACCGCGTTTGCGACGTTCGGCGTGACTGTCTCAATGCAAGATCGCGCTCTGCTTGTAAAGCTGTATTACAAGAATGATGGCAGTGCACACGTCGCTCTGCAGATGTTTCAGACACTGAATGGTTTGAAAAATGGCTTGGTCCGATGGCTGCCGTGGCTCTGAAGAAAATGACTCGGAAATTCGAAAAGTCGGGTTCTTTTGGTGTGCAACCTGGTAGAGTGAGGAAACGAATTGATTCGACGTCAGTTGAAGCAGTGACCACAGCAATGCAGGAGACGAGTGGTGGGGCGCAAACGTATAGTGCACGGAGAATTGCTCGAACAGTGGACATACCCGTGAGCACGGTGCGTAAAATCCCAAAAACATCGCCGGCCGGAGTGGCCATGCGGATCTAGGCGCTACAGTCTGAAGCCGCGCAACCGCTACGGTCGCAGGTTCGAATTCTGCCTCGGGCATGGATGTGTGTGATGTCCTTAGGTTAGTTAGGGTTAAGTAGTTCTAAGTTCTAGGGGACTGATGACCTCAGAAGTTAAGTCCCATAGTGCTCAGAATCATTTGAACCCAAAAACATCCATGTTTGCTACCTATACAAAAATACTCTTGTGCCCGAGTTGCTTCCTGTTGACCTGCCAACAAGAGAGACCTTTGCTTTAGAATTTCTTGTTCTCATGGAAGTGGACAATGACTGGCCGTGGAAGATTTTGTGGACAGACGAAGCCCACTTCCATCTGACAGGATATGTCAATACGTAGAACTGTCGAAACTGGCCACGGAAAATCCACATGCAAATCAACCAGTACCACTTCAACTTGAAAAGGTCACTGTGTGGGGTGGGTTTATGGCATCATTTATCATAGGGCCATATTGTTTTCGAAGAGACAGCTGCTTCCGATCCTGTTGGCTGTGCCGTCACTGGTAAGCGCTATGGGTGTCTTTTGCACAACTACGTCATTCCAACTCTCCGACAGCCTGGATGTGTGGATAGGATTATTTTTATTAAAGATGGCGCACCTCGGCACATTGCAAATCCAGTTAAGCAGCTGCTGAAGCGCCATTTCGGAAGTGCTAGAACTATCAGCAGCCATTTCCCTACAGCCTGGCCATCTAGATCACTTGATCTTAATCCGTGTGACTTCTGGCTGTGGAGCAATCTGAAAGATGTTGTGTTCAGTGTTACACGATAAATCAGTCAAATCTAAAGGCCGCAAATTCAACTAAGTACCTAAAAATTACGACTGCTAACAACTTAAATTGGAAGGAACACATATAAAATGTTATTGGGAAAGCAAACCAAAGACTGCGTTTTATTGGCAGGACACTTAGAAAATGTAACAGATCAACTAAGGAGACTACCAGCATTACGGTTGTCCGTCCTCTTTTAGAATACTGCTGCGCGATGTGGGATCCTTACCAGATAGGACTGACGGAGTACTTCGAAAAAGTTCAAAGAAGGGCAGCACTTTTTGTATTATCGCGAAATGTGGGAGAGAGTGTAACTGAAATGATACAGGATTTGTGATGGACATCATTAAAAGAAAGGGGATTTTCGTTGCGATGGAATCTTCTCACGAAACTGCAATCACAAACGTTCTCCTCCGAATGCGAAAATATTTTGTTGACGCCGACCTACACGGGCAGAAACGATCACCATAATAAAATAAAGGAAATCAGAGCTCCTACGGATATGTATAGGTTTTCGTTCTTTCTGCGCGCTATGCAAGATCGGAATAATAGGGAATTGTGAAGGTGGTTCAATGAACCCACTGCCAGGCACTTAAATGAGATTTGCAGCGTATCCATGTAGATGTAGATGTGGATGTACGGAAGGCGTGGTGTTAGTGACAGGAAGTTAAAGTCGCTTACACAAAGAGAGAAAATATCTTAATGCAACATATGGAGATTATGGTATGGAGATCAGTAAGAGAAAAACAAAGTGCACGGTGACTGGCAAAGGAGGTAAAACAGTCAGTATCAGGAAAACAGAAATCAAAATTATCTTTCTTTGTCTTGGGGATTGAAAATTCATGTAGTCGAGATCGCACATGACATCTTCTCTATTTGGATAGATTACTAGATTTGGCTAACAGTCTAGTTTAGTGTTAGTGCCAATACGGCGTCACGAAACAACAACATCCAAACGCGACGTAGTTAAAAACAGTTTTTCATCGTTCGTTGCCAGTGTAATGGAACGATGATAATAAAACAAATGCGCTGTGTCTTTACAATTTAGTAACGGACACAATGAATATGTGCGTCATCTCGTAACAGAGATCACCATATACATGTTGTAAATACTGACTGTGTCAGATACCAAGTTTTAACGGCATAACACATTTGTTTTATGACCATCATTCGATTACACTGACCACGATTGATGCAAAGTTATTTTTAGCTACGTCATATACTGTTGTTGTCATTTTAAGAAAAATCTTAACGATGTCTAAAGCCGTAATGGCACCAACATTCATCAAGAATGTTTCATGATCTCAAGATGGCTGGGCTGTTAGCCGAAACTAGTAATCTACCCAAATAGAGAAGATTTCAAGTGCGACGTTAGTACATGGGCTTTCAATCCGTAACATAAAAAAAAAAAATTACAGCAGATCGTGCATCTCCTGATTGACAATATCAACAAACTAGAAACTAAAATTGGCCAAGTGACAGCTTACACGTACCTAGGATGAGTGATACCAAAAGATTAAAAGGGTACGAGAAGCATCTTAGGTCCCATGAGGTCAAAGCTCGAACTGCAGTAGCTAGGGATCCTTTCTATCGAAAGAGGACGTCATTACGTGGAAAGCTAGGTGAAGAGCTGAGGAAACGAGAAACGGGAGCTGAGGAAAAGACTAACCTGGTGTTTTGTATGGAGCTTTGGCAGCTACGGAACTGAAACGTTGATCCTGAGAAGAGAGGGCGTAAAGAGTATGTGGGTTGTGGGGGAGGATGGGAACTGTTAGTTAGGTACAGTGTGTGTCTAATGAAGAGCGTCTGGTAAGAGTAGGTACAGGAAGAAGATTGTAAGAAGACTCATGGACATTACAAGAAAGAAAAATAAGACTGTTGGGACGAGAATGTTTGGTGGTGATACATTGGAATGGTTAGCGTGTGAAATAACAATCGTGGATGACATGGAAATGAGGACAGAAAGACACGTAGAGCTCCCATGTGAAGTCCTGACATTGAACATTTAATAATAACAATGATAATAACAGACTTCCAAAAACACCTTAGCATAGCACTCCATTAAGCTACAAACGACCTTAGATACCACAGCCAGGCGGAGAGGGACCTTTTTGACACTGTTTCCTTGTTAATCTTGACCTTACATAGTAATTACGAAAATGAAACAACTAAACTTCTCAATCGGAGCAGTGCTGTGGTACCAAAGCTACCCTAAAAACAGACATTAACGGGAATCTTTAGTGTGTCGGAGAAGTCATCGTAGAAACATGTGCTCTCAGGAGCCCCATTTGTTTGAAGTCAGTGGTCATTGGTAGATTTTTGCGCTTTATATCAATGGTATTTAATCTGTGCTGCATTTCCCGGTCAGGCAAGATGGTGGTGATATAAAGTGACTTATTGGTAGAGTTTACGCCAATGATCTACATAAGTTTCCATATTATTCAGCAGTGCCTCATGAAGGGAAGGCATGTGACACTCTTTATATATGTATGTGTGGCGATATTTGTCCGGTCTCATTATCGAAGCAGAAAATGTCTCAATATAAATCCTGATATGTCGTAGTCATCATCATATTACGAACAAGGTTGATCAACGAGCACTTTCGTAAAACAGTTCATGTGCTCTGACTTGGTACCGAATTGCCCATTAAAAAAATTAACCAGCGGCGAGTAGGACTCGAACAACGAGGGTTCCGTACGCTTATACATATAACTTACCGTGAATCGAGAATCTCGACCATTTTTGTCTATTATCGTCATTGATACTGGCAAGATACCGGTGCCAGACATTCCAAGATTTTCGAGAATGTTTTAATTTCGATAATGTAGATTTAACACAGACATGCAGGAAGCAGGCTACCATTAATATAATAATCAGTTTTCAATTCAGGCTGACTAGTCACAGTGGTGAAAGTCAACCATCGGGCAAAGCGTGAATTTATTGCTCCTATGAAGCGTTTCGGAACTCATCCATCAAGTATCCAGGAGCTATTACTGCAAGCAGATATGGCGTTTCAAGCTGTATCTGAAACAAAAATTCGCAGTCTAGTCTGCGATGTTTGTTTCACATACAACTTGAAACGCCATATGTACGTTCAGTGATCACTCCTGGACATCTGGTGATGGGTAAATTCCGAAACGCGTCATATGATAAATAAAATCATTCCTTGCCGATGTTTGATATTTATCACTGCGACCAGTCAGCCTGAATGCAGAACTACTGATTGTTTTAATTTCAAGTTCGACGTCGAGTAACAAATGCCAAAAGAAATATTTCTTCGTGTGATATAGTTACAGATTAACAATTTTCTGATTTGTTCCTTAACTTGTTCTGTCAAACCTTACTTCTTACCAAATTTCATCATCGTAGATCAACAAGAAGTACGCTACAGGTTTTGATGAGCGAGTTCGCGTGTATCGAAATGTGTGATACAAATGGTCGTACCTTTTGACTGCGTTGTCTTAGTAGCTAGCGTTTATTTTGCTACCCAGGGACCATAGACTTTAGTAAATTACAAGCTGACAGATCACCCCATTCCTGAGAAAAAGAGGTCTTAACTGGAGAACAGTCAGACCCGTAACAACTTATGCAAACAATTTTTTTCGTGTGATATAAGTGCAGATTTACAGTTTTCGGATTTTTTCCACTTGGTTGTACTGTGAAATCGTATTCTTGGAAAATTTCATGATTCTACGCCAACGTGAATTATGCTATATGTATTGATGAGTGAATTTGCTAATATCAAAATATGTGACATAAATGGCTGTATCTTTTGACAGCATTGATACAAAAGCTTCAATGTTTCACACTTCCAAGGGTCCATGAGCCGCAGCATGTGACGTAAATTTCGACCTGATACGTCTAACCGTGCCATCTTATCTGATGGACGAACAGACAGACAGTCAGTTAAGAAATGACAAAAGCAGTTTTTTCGTGGGATGTAATTACAAATTTTTTGTTTCTTGATTTTTTTGCTTTGGCTGTATTGTGAAAGCTTTCTATGTCAAATTACGTGAATCTACACAAACGGGAAGTACCCTGTACCTTTTGATGAGTCAGTTTGCGAGTATCAAGACATGTGACATAAGTGGCAGTAAGTTCTGATTGAATTGATTCGAAGCTTCAGTTTTTTACAAGGGACCACAGACCTCAGCAACTGACATAATGTTTGAATAGTGGAGATAGGGGGGGGGGGGGGGGGAACTGGAAATATGATATATATTGGAAATATCAGTAAAAATTTGCTGCTTAAATAATTAAAAGGAAATTTTGAAAGAACCATTAAAAAACTTGGAAGGTACACATTTACTGAGTGAAATTTAACTGGCACTGATGTAAACGACCTTCAAATTCAATACATATATTCAGCATTTAATATTCGTAAGTTTTCGTACATCCTTTTCTTGTTACCGCTATTGTGGATGGAGATTGGTATGACAATACTGTTTCAGTATTCTTCTTTTTAGCTTCGATCCTCTAAATGTAGGATTCTCGGCGCGTCGCGGAATATTGAACAGAATATGGCTGTGCGTATAAACCATGCTACCTTGATAATACTTTTTAATGTGCGATTGAAATACAAATTTTTCTTTTAACAATATTAACTCCGCGGAACTCCCAATACCTCCGCCTGCTATGACTTATTGAGGTGAACAGATAAATACAAAGCAATTAAAAATCGAATATCATCTCTCTACATCTTGTGTTTCTATGTCAGTGTTATCTACAGAAAAGATCGAGGGAGAAAAGAAAAAAAGAAAAATAATAGTATGTTACATTATAACTTCCACTTGATATGTCTACCCGGTCCTGAGAAAAAGGGTTCAGTGTGACGAACAGTCAGATGACAGACAGAAATCAAAGCGATCCTCTAGGAGCTGCGTTTTTATCGACTGAGGCACGGAACCCTAAAATCGATGAAATGTATCGAAATAGTCATGCATAAGCGTTTAAACTTCCGAGAACCAACTCTCACAGCATTCAGCCTACGTCTCTCTTGTCTTTCTGCAAACTAAAAATGTAGGAAAATATTTGAATCTAGGTGATAAAGAACTAGGACTGTCTTTCATCCTAAGGAACCTGTACTACCGCGATATAGTTGAATGCACCACAAATAGTGAGTGCCCTTTAAGAGACTACCTAGCCATGAATGCTTGCTGTAAATGTAAATGTAGCGTCGGTTAGTTGGAAACGTCAATCTGCTATAAACTCATTTTGAGTGTATGCGACCAGATAGGCGACGTTATGTTCACCTGGTCTCTTTTCTTCACAATGGCATACAGTAATTCAATTAATCGGTTATCATCATCCCATAAAATCAAATCAAATGGATTTGAGCACTAAGGGACTTAACATCTGTGGTCATCAGTCCCCTAGAACTTAGAACTACTTAAACCTAACTAACCTAAGGACATCACACACATCCATGCCCGAGGCAGGATTCTAACCTGCGACCGTAGCGCCTAGAAACGCTCGGCCACCCCGGCCGGCCCCGTAAAATCAGTACGTTGTATTCTACTCCCAGTATTTTGGTTGTGCTTATGGATAACATGTAATTTGTATCCGGCTCCTCCATTTCAGTCCTGCAACTCCAGAACGACCCTGAATACACAAATATTTCGTCTTATCAAAACCACTCGGAATTCAAGATGAAATTAAAATTTCTGTTGTTATCATCATCATAGTTTATACCTAAACATATTCAAGCCGCAGTCATTATTTTACACGAGGAACCAGTACGTTACAATACCACCGATATTCAGGCTTTCCTCCTCCCTGCATGTTTTCATTGTCGCATCTCATCTGCTAGTCTTCCTTTATTATTTTTCACTCATCTTCGGGCGAGTCATCTTCTTCTCCACATTTGATTTCTTCTGTACTTCTGTCATACGTTTGTGTTAGGTGCAGTTCGTCACATTCAACAATAACGTAGTAGCTAGTTTTCAGAGTACAATAACACTTGAATTGCATCTCAGAAATACCATATATTCCTTGCTGCATCTGCTGTCATTACTATAATTATCACTATTACCTTTATTATTATTATTATTATTATTATTATTTTTACTGTTATTATTGTAGAGTTATCAATGTCATTTCAACTGACTAAGGAAGTCTGATCAGAGGTAAGAGGCGCCCACTGAAATAAATGCGTAAATGAGTACTGTTGATGAATACCTTAAACACTACTGACTAGAGACTAGAAGTTCTATAGTTTCTCATTTCTTCTTGCGCAGCGGAAAAGTATCGTTGTTGTTCCTGTTTTAGAGAACTTCCTTGATTCACGTAGATAATGTAAACAGTTTGTGGACTCCTATTGCGCATCTTAATCTTTACTTTCAATTTACTCCAGTGAAACACTGTCAACCCCAAACACGTCTTCGTACATCAAATGTCATTGTACACCTCTACTGGCATTACTTCTTCAATGCCATTAATCACTGTCTTTGGTTCTGTGTAAACTTGATTACACGTTCTTTCAAAGGTAACATCAAATGACTGAAAAGTTTTCTGATTGTTGTCTATTGCTGTGTCATCTACCATACTGATTGACGACAAGTGACATGTATCTAAAAATAAGTATGTTTTTGTTTTCTTCTGTGCTTTTTATTGTAAGATCTCACATTCTCTCCATCACATTTCTTAATCACGTTGTGTGTGTTCTTCTTATAATTTTTTTTTTTTAGATATTATAACCTATAACCTTTTCTTTTACAATAGCCTCAATGAACTTGAGATTTTCTGTTTTTATTTTTTCGTGAGTGTAAGATATGTTGCTGTGCTCACGTGCACGATGATTAAATAATAATCTCTCATGTTTATGTCTGTACAATCATCATTTTTAAACTGCCGACTTGTGGCTCACTTTCGTCATACTTCGTTCCTTTTTTTTTTTCTTTTTCATTCTTTCTGTCTGCCTTCATGCCTGCTTTGACCCTGCAACCCAAGAGCCTTTGATAGCTTTAAATTAAAACAATGTTTGAAATAATTTATTCATTGGTTGATTAGTCAGTCCACGTTTCCTTGCACAAGAATGTTTTAAGGGCAAATGTGTTGTTGTCGGCAAATTGTTGCGATATATAAGAAGATTCAGTCTCATATTTGTAGTTATACGCCATGTTCGCTATTGAAAAATCGTTCTATGTTTCTTCCTACCACTGCATCAAAATCCGCCGCTAGCTGTTCCTGCAATAAAACGTCGATAGCTCATACCTCCAAAATGGAATGTGAGCCCCGAACTGCATAGGTTTAAGTGATTTCGGTCGAATGCCGTTAATGTAATTACATTAACCTGAATATCCTGCGCTTTATTTTCCTGTGCAATGTTAGATAACTGCTTCCCATAATTCTGACTACTCTCCGTTTCATCACCACATTCCATCCATAAGACTGCATCGCATTTGCACTTACTTAGCTCCCGACTCCACCAACCTTTATTGGATCTTAAATTTGAAAAAGATACGGTACTTAAACAAAACTTAGACATTCAGCTGGTTTCTGAGACCCATGTCAATTTGTCCCAAATAATACCGTGCAACAAACTGCGGGAGTAGAAGCAGTTGGGTGTACACATGGAGATGATCCCCGAGTCCACTGCTCCAAATATTATTCCACCTGGCACGGAAATCCAGTTTTTCAGTAATTGGAACGTGGCATATGGCCGAAGACAAACCAAACCATGGCCCACTACTCTGTCATGATGAGAAAAGTTGGACAATAAACATGAATAATGCTTAGTTAACGCACTGATAGCGCTCAAAATTAAACGTCCATGGCTGAATTTTTTAAATCTGACAGCCAGTGTCAGTACGACTTATTCGCCGAAGACGTGCCAGCAGGGAGAACTCTACACACCACACAATAGTCTGTCAGTCTTCGTTTCTTTAATCCATGGGGTAGAAGAACCTTGACTCACTACTTTGCCTGTATCGCAGGTTGCTGAGTAGCGCATCAGTTTTTAATGTAACGGTACATATTTTACTGGGTGTTGAGCTCCGCAGCGGGGGTTATATCCGTACATGTTATGAAGATCTACGTGTGTACAGGTGTATGTGTGTGTGTGTACGTATATTCCATATCTCCTCCTTATCTTCTCTCAGTACACATCTTCTTGGCACACATACACCAAACTGTCAGACACAAATTGCTGTGTGGGTAACAACCGCTTACCTATCAAAGGGGTGAGGTGAAAAAGAAGTGTGGACCGCGATGCACGATTTCCACAGACTTAATTCACACAATATTTGAGAATGATAGCACTTAATGACTTGCAAGAAAGTGTACGCATAATTGCACACTTTTACTAAACTTTCTCTTGCTGAAAGCCCTACAAAATTGTGAAAGGAAAAATGTTTAATGCTTTCTGCTTTTCCGCTGTCCATACAGTGAAAGTACCGCATGATCCATAACGCTACAATTTATTAATTCTTTACTACAAACTGTATTAGTGACGTATTTTGCAGACAGTATGCACATATACCACTAAATGTAACTGAAAACCTGTGTCATAGAACGACACGTAGTTCAGGAGATATGACGTCATAAACAAAGACATGCACGAAAAACTGCCTCATCATGCATGACGTTTGAATTTATTACTTATTTCCTGCTAATTCCGTCCGTAATAAATTTCCCAATCAGTAACCACATATGCCGCTGACTGTACCAACAATATCATATCATAGTTAAGGAGATGAGACGTCATAAACAGTGAGATAAATTGCCACATCGTATATGACGTTTAAGTTTAATACTTCGTTGCTACTAAATCCATTCGCAACACGTTTCGTATACAATATCCACACATACCGCAGAATGTATCTGCAAAATTATATCATCGTACGACATATACTTCAAGACATATGACACCATAAACATTAAGGACAAGGCCAGACGCAGCGGGGTAATGACGTGGACGCACAGCGATAAAAAAATACCTGGGCAACGTTGGGGTTCTGTGTTAGTTGTTAAAAATAAGTACACCAACCAACCGCTCTTTTATGTATTTTTATCGAGCTTAATACGCGATTCGGGATTTCTCTGATCTTCAGCTGGCGTTACGGGTATTTGAGTCTTCAATCAGTACACAGTTGCAATATCGACGGAAAACTAGATTCTGCAGCTGCCTTTCTAGTGTGCTTGTAGTTATTCCGATTTTCGCGTTTATGGATGTGGGACAAACACATTTTACTTCTATTTTGCACAAAAACAACCCAGTATCCGCCATGCTGCCGGATCTCAGGAACGTAAACCCTCAAACACGTATTAGCTTAAATAAAAGTACATAACAAACTGGCTGGTTGTCGTATCCATTAAAATATGTTTTTCTTCTCCACGAAAAGTATCACCGAAATGATTTCCGTAAGTGGTGTAACTGTAGCTCGAGGTAAATGTATAAATACTGAAGTCTAGGCTGGCTGTTTTAGAATTATGATTGAATTTTGCTGCCCGTCAGCCCCCCCCCCCCACCCCCCGCCCCTTCCCCAACATACACAAACACACACACAAAACAATCCTAAGCCGTAACAGAATCTCACTTCTCAAAATATGTGCTTATGGAAAAAAATCATTTTCCTGTAGGCTAGACGAAAACCTAAAACTAGTATAACTGCTGTGGCCTTCACAATTCAGACTTACAGCATGGAATTATTTCTTGAGGCATCTGTCCATGAGTACCCATAGTGCATGTCGGAAACCAAGCAGTAAGGACACATACGGGATCTGCAGCTGTAGATTCATGCCTGTTATGTTCCTAAGTACAGCATGTTCAATGGTAATTTCCATTTTCAGGTAAGTAATGACGTTGAAATTTTGTCACCTAGAATTAAAGACTAATGATCAAATCTTGGCAAATGCAGAGTTTTGATGCGTCATACTCTTCCATCGGAACGTGAACACCACTGAATAAAGAGAGCTATTTTTGTTCATAATAATCATTTGTACAATCTAACACTTCCAGGTTATTAAAAATACGTTAACGAGTCACTAAATGTGGATTACATAAATAAGACAAAATAAAAGTTACCTGAAAGCTAACGAAAGATCATGGATTTCAGTATCGAAGTGAGAGTGCAGCATTAGACATATCGAAATGATACAAAAACGTCTGTAATTATTTATTTTGTACTTAATTTCACAGGAAAACATTTACACGAAACTGCTTCTGCCTTAAGTGGTTCGTCTCAAGACGAAACTACACATAACCTTATACTTATTTTTCTTTATTTTTGTACTAATGTTCATTTATTGCATGTTTTGTTCTTTAAAAATAATTTTTTGTATATCTACCTTTCCGTCTCGTGTAGTTTTTTTACGGTATGTCTTGTTTCAGTCTCCCTGCATCGTCTTCAAATCTTCACAGTGGTGTCAGCAGCCCGACATGTCTACATCGGAATTACACATTTAGAATACTTAGCATGCTTTGTTCGTCTGGGATTATATGTAGATTTCTCTAAATTAGTTGTCAGGATGAAAAACTTTTAAAAGGTGTAATTCTGTTAACACTCTTCAAATGAGAGGGCTAAGTAATGTATCGATAGCTGGCAGTGTTAATTGATAGTAATATGAGTATAGAAGTAGAAAGATGTCGTTGGTTGCTGGTAAGCGAGGAAACGCAGCTATATAGAGGCGTTTTTTAATGCTTGTGAACTAAGAGTATACGAGATGGAACAAAGTGATTCCCACTTAACATTTTCTGTAATGTAGATTTGTCAGTGTATTGAAGTGATTCTTGATATCTGAAAAGTGTTATGCAGGCTACAACTTTCAAACGGTGGAGAAACGTTTACTGAATTTAGGACTTCTTATGCTATTACCTGTATGTACCGTAGTTTATTTCCCAGATATATTCAATTACTTTAATTAATTTTAGAAATTTAAATGGAAATTTGTGTTGTCGCTAAATTATTTTCATATAAATTTAAATCTGTAAGCAAATTTATTTTTGACTCTGATTTCGTTTTTATGGTATATACATGCTTACACAAGGCTCTCTGCAATAATAGTTTTTTTTTCGCTCCACGTTTTCTTAATTTTGGCATGTATACAACAGTAAAGTGAAGTAATCTGCGTAAATGTAACCATGCAATGTGGTAGAAGTTTTGCAATGACGGTATAAAAGTGAATCCAAGTCCGCTGCTCTAATCGAATTTCTCCATTTCGATATGCCTATTTCGGCTCTATTTGTCGTTGCCAAGCTATCTGTGAACAGTATACATAATTTTATCATTATTTGAAATTTTTTTAAAATTTTACTTCTGTATGTGTACACTGTTTAGTTATTCTTGACTTCCATTTCACATCGCTAGACACTGTCGCTTATTTATTTGCTGTCTATGATTTTGTGAGCTAAGTTCCTATTTTTAGCAAATTTTAGACAGATTTTAGCCCCCTTTTTCACATCAGTGGATCCTGTCGGTGCTGCCAGGTCCGAATTTTCTTTCAGAAGATGAAGCTTAAAACTTTCGAAAGAGTCAGGAAAAGTGTTTGAAGTTCGTCTTTGTATATACATAAAGATCCTCTAACTGTAACTAGGTTAACGGCAATAAATAAATCTCTTATAATCAATATAATCGTAACAATTATTAATATTTTATGGTGAACGTAATTAAAAACCTGACATACAACGAACTGTAAACAATTCCTTCTTTAATAAGTAATTAAAAGCAACAAAAATTCTCTGCACAAAGAATAATTGGTATGTTTTTAATATCATAAAATAGTTGAGTTAGAAATTAATAACGGATTATAAGAGTAGTATCCGTAGCAGTGAAATGATATTAATTGTAAATTTCTTCAATCAGGAAGTAAACAAAACGATATACAGATTTTTACAAAGTTTCTACACATTTTTTGTAGTAGTCACCGAATATTGTTGTGTTACAACTGAAACAGAAAACTTTTGTTTTCCTGTCTTTTGATCTTGTTGCTTCTAACACGTTTTCATTTACCAAGTCACTTTCATTTTCCTCTCCCATGCCTAACTCTGAATCACTGCTACGTTTGTTTCTATAATTTTGACCAAGATCGGCGTCATCGTTCAATCTGATCTCGATTTCTACTTTATCGAGTTTTGACTGTACACATCCATCGAGTTTAGGGTCGGATACTTTTATTTCATCACGAGAAGGTAACGCCATACAATCTAGGATAGAAGTAAATATTTTGTTAGAAAAATCTCATGCTCGGTATGGTAGGGTCAGTCTGTCCCCAACTGAAAGAATAATTGTACAGGCATAAAATATGCAAGAGTTAGGAAAGTAAATTTACTATCGTAAATTTTAATATAATGTATGTGTATGAAATATTTCATTTCAACAAATTAAAGTCCCGAAAGGTGGAAGTCGTTTGTAATGTAACATCAAACACTGCCTTTATTTTCCTTCACTAGTCACCTTTGTAAGAATTACACCTGCAACAGCTTAGCTGTTGACTGGAACTGCGTATTATTCAAAACATTAATTCTGTATGGTTTAGGTGCTGAAAATTCACGTGTATCATCCCGTATATTTGCACCACGTGGCGCTATACTCACTGTCCACGCCAATTCGCGTACTTGGCAGAAAAGGGCTGTATGTCTGTGTGGTGTCACCGCCAGACACCACACTTGCAAGGTGTTAGCCTTTAAATCGGCCGCGGTCCGTTAGTATACGTCGGACCCGCGTGGCGCTACTATCAGTGGTTGCAGACCGAGCGCCGCCACACGGCAGGTCTAGTCTAGAGAGACTCCCTACCACTCGCCCCAGTTGTACAGCCGACTTTGCTAACGATGGTTCACTGTCTACATACGCTCTCATTTGCACAGACGACAGTTTAGCATAACCTTCAGCTACGTCATTTGCTACGATCTAGCAAGGCGCCATATTCAGTTACTATAATTCTGAACAGATAATATTGTGAATCATATACCGTCAAGAGCGACGTTCATCATTAATGGATTGAAGTTAAGTATATACATAAAAATCCTCTAACTGTAACTAGGTTACGTCCGCTTTCTGCACTCTAATTCCTTGTCATGTTCCTGACCTCACGTCAGTATAGTTCTTCTCTCCTCACGCCAGCCTGCGTGAGCTAAATCGCGTGCATTTCGGCCTCCACTAGTAACACGGTGTTGGCTCTTCTGCCAACACAACAGTCTGTTACATGCGGTTCCCCGTGTAGCAAATCTGAGCAGCTAAAACATTTTTTTAACGCTTATAGTGCGTCTTAGCTTCTAAAATTTTTGCAGTGCATTTCTTTCGTTGTATTCCTCCTGCATAAAAAAATCAGGGTAGGTTTCTACATGTCGGATTGGACAACTGCCTTGTGAGATCTACGGCGACACAGAGTTACAAACATTAGGACTAAAAAAAGAGAAATTCCATTGCACATGATCCCACCATACTACTAACAGTTTAAAATAACAACCAGCAACGTTGAGAGAAAGTTATATTATTTTTACTCACCAGTCTGTGCTTCTTCTTCTTCCTCCGCACGATCCTTGTAAATGTTATTAGTCATCATACGTAGAAATTCCTTGCCAATAGGAAAGTCGTAACAGAGTACAAAACGCATATTCCTTTTGGCGTGTAAAAGTCCCGTTGCCGTTCTAGTTCTCAGTCTGTTTCTTACTTTTGTCTTCATTCTATTAGTTGCAGAAAATATTCTTTCCACACTAGCCAACGAATTAGGTAATCACAATTGCGACATCATCATGGCTGACAACTTAGGAAACAAAAGTGTTCGTCTACCCAATTTATCTTACGGACAGCAATCCAGAATTCAGCCGGATCTGTACTCTTCTTTCTTTCTCAACAGCCTCCAATTACTTGAATGTCGTTTTTAATCAAAGTATCCATTTTGATGCAAGGTTGGCCGCAGTCAGAATTCTCTTGTCTCTAACGAAAATTGAGTTAAGTGTCTAAATCTTTTAGAACATTATCAATGACAGGAAACCGTTTGAATATCTGTTGAGCACCCTCGATCAAAAAGTCCAAGCTACGAAGTTTAAAGTTCTTCAACTGGTCACAACTAAGGTTTGTATTTTTATCGAGTTTAACGAAACCTTTGCTCTTAAGTACAGTTTATCAAGAGATTTCAAATGAGCGGGATTTCCATGTTGATCTTATGTTCAGGGTGTTGATTCTAAAGAGTTTTCCTCGCTGTAACATTGTAACTCCTTTTTCAAAGTCTCCTCAATCCCTTGAAACATGGTGTAATCTTAAGATTAAGTGTGTTGAAGATAGGCGACACAGAATCCAAAAAATTGAAAATGAGTCTTGTAGTATTATCAATTATTTTTTGAAGAATTGGATCGCTTGCCAGTACCTGCCGTGAGCCACAGCATCGATAAGAAGCGGTTTCAGAGAATCATATTGCTCAAGAGGCCTGGATACAACTACACGTAAAAGAGAACCAGCGTATCTGGCTGGGATGAAGTAACTTGTGTGATATAAACGCTCTGAAATTCTTTCAGTTTACCAATACGTTTAGGGCTACACTGGAAATAATGATACATACCGCTGCTAGGTCTTCAATGCGTCTAGTAAGGGTGACGCAAGAGTAGGAAGAGAACAGCTCAAATGAACGGCAAATACATGTCATCACGAACACTTCTTGCTTAACCGAAGTGGATAAGGAATGACGAACCCGTAACATAGCATTCTCTCCATCCGCTGTGAAACATGTTCTCTTTGTAAGGAATATTATTGTCTCAGAAGAATTTGACACTCTCATGGTGTATTCTATCAATAATAGTATCAGTAAGAGGAATCAGTCCTAGAAAGAAGGCCGCATTTATTACGTTTCCTTCACTCAGAACACGGACTGCCAAATACAAATGTTTCATGCACCCGTTATCTGTTGATGATTCCACAATAAGGCTAAATTTTTTAGTCTTAAGCATGTCAATTACTTTCACAAAACTTTCCTTACCTGTAACATCATTTATGATTCCAGCTACTTTTGTTCTGCCACAGTGAAGACATTTTGCAACTTGTGGATCAGGACACGCAATCTGGATGAGTTTCTGTGAATGTTCAACAACCCGAAATGGTAAATCATGCTCAATAACAAACCTAACAAGGCGAATTTCACTGGCCTTAATTGTCACGTAATGTTGAGTTACCATTAACTGACGACGTATTGGTAAGTTTAGGTTGCCTTTGCTGGGCACCACAGTTAAATACGTACTTCGTACCACTCGCGCGATTTACTGTATAATTTTTCCCAGACGTAATCTTTACATCTCGACCACACGCGCAGCATTAAGCATTTATAGGGACCCTCCTGCTGCTTCTGAGCCAACCAATCAGCACTGTTTCTTTTTCCCATTGGGGAGTATCGTTCATAGGATATTTCACCTTTTGGGCCGCTGTCACCACAGATTCAGAATCCGATTACGAACTCATATCTAAATAAGCACAGCACTCCACAACTTTGCACAAGCTTTTGGTGTCATACCGTAACAGTCGCGAAGTGCCCAATCCCTTGTACTCGCTTTGTTGTCCTTGTGTTCCTTTGAATAGAATACATCAGCTGGGTAGTGACTGTTTTTCATGACTTTGCCAGCCCTTGTGTCCAACAATACTGTCTTAGTAAGGCTGAAGTGATCGCACTGTATCGTTGTGATCGAATTGATAGGTATACGTTATGTAGCAACATATACTGTGGACGATGGAAAGTCAGAAAATTTCAAAAGGGTCACTCGAAATTTAAGGAAGGTCGGAAAATTTATATTTATATGGTTACGAATTTCTCACAGCATATTTGAAGAATGCGCCAACGATGCTTCTATCACAGCCTATTCACTACAAGTCTCTAGTAGTGTACCCACACGCTGCTCCCCATCAGCATAAAAACGGAGATTCAACAGAAAGATTCGTAAACTACTATTCTAGTGGACTTGGATCCAAATTTATAATGTAAATTAAAGTACTTTGACTGTGAGGGAGTAATTTTAAAAGAGATGTGCTGAGAATTGTGAGATCTCGTGTCTGAGATCTGGTCATACTGCTGTATTCCAAAGTCAATGTGGGAAATTGCTCACCTTTTTCTGTGTATAAATACTATCTTCAGTCGTAGTGGGTGTGATATTTAGTGAATTACCAGTACGTGCATATATTCATATTTTATATATTTCAAGGTAAAGACTGCGTCCTACAAATCTTATATTCGTTCCAGTAATAATGTGTGAGGCTCTCTTCTCGCTTTTTAACAATTTTTGGCCAAACTGTGCATTAACGGTTAAACACAGTGTACTTATTAAAATTTCATGTACAGGCCGTTTCTGGTGGAAAAAATGCGAGGGGAACCTGTTTCGTCAATTTTTTGTTTGTTTATGTATTTTAATGCTTCTCTAAAATGGCACACGTGGCAGAATGATAAGACACTTCGCCGACTGATCCAGAGTTTATCAAACGCTACAACATACTCGCTGGTGCGTGACTATTTAATCTAGTAAAGAACAACAAAGAGTAAATTTGGACGACAGAAATAAAAAGGCATGTTTCTGGTCAACCTTACGAGCTATTAGGTGGAGGAACGTCGAGACAGGCTAGCATCGAAAGGGACTCGCACGCAGAAAAGCCGAACGATTTCATCAAGGATATTCGTCTTACTGATGGAGAGCGCTCTGAAAACTCAACACGTACGCTGATACTGGATCGCCTACCAGTCAAGCTGACAAAAGAGATATTTGGCTTTCTACTGGTGATAATGTTCATAGCGTTGGTCGTTTAATTTGTAATTACGAGACACCATGATTTAGTTCCATCTGTTTCCGCGTACAGCTCTGTTCCCTCGACAAATAAAGCACAGCCGCCGGCTGCAAGCGGTTGTTGCACGTCAGGAAGAGATTTAGCGTGCCGACAAAGCGCCATGTTCTACACGCATGCTCATCCGTCTAGGATGGACATTGCAAAGGCCTGTCGAACCTATAGCGGCTCGTAAAACGATGCGCCGAATGAATGCGTATCGATAAATATCCTGTACGCTTGTGCCGCGGGCGCAGAAATCGAGACTGGCTTAACTGTAACTCATTCCCTAAAGATTGCCTCAAGTACCGCACACTGCAGCCAATAATCTCCTCGATCTTCTGGAGTGAGAAGTATATGTAGACAGAGGAAGAGAGAGAGAGAGAGAGAGAGAGATAAAGAAAGAGAGAGGGAGATAGACAGAGAGAGAGAGAGAGAGAGAGAGAGAGAGAGAGAGAGAGAGAGAGTGAGAGAGAGAGAGATGGCATTCAAAGAGAGATTGTGAAAATGCTTAGTTGGAGGAGACGAGTGGAACCTTAGCACACAGATGGAAAGAAAAAGGAGAATAGGAAAAGAATCGAAATAATATTATACGAAAATACAGGGTTTATCAAAATGGATATACGAATTTTAAGGCATTGTAGCATTTATTACATTCCGCTTACAATTACAAATAATACATCAAATGAAAAAGCAACTCAAACAGTATTGTTTGATCAGGCTGAACGAGTGAAATTCTTCCACATGTAGCCCAAAGAAATCATTTCGGAAAGCTAATCGTAAATTAGCAATTCCAGTGACGTCTCTGGGGAGACTTTTAACCCTCGCAATACCAACGCATTTTCCATAGTGTACATCACCAAGGGGGGATTGGGGTGTACTTCACGCCCAACATAAAAAACATTTGTAAAAAATTAATTTTGTTAATTGTTGTTGACTTATATTAACAAAATACTTTTTAAAGGTGTACAGATGTGTTAGTAGTTTCCTGAACATGAAAATAGTTTTAGCACATACTAGGCAACATCAGCACACTCTCATTAACCCATACAACCCGGGGGAAGGGGTCAATTTAAGCACTCACCAAAAAATTAAAAAAAGGAGAATTTCGTTAATAGTTGCCGACAACTGAATCTGAAAGTACTGAAACGACATTCAATGGGGAGGTGACGAACAGGACTAAAACTTAAATTTTTTGTTTAAGTTTGACTGAAAAATTTTGAATACTTATGGAATCTAATAGAACAATTCGTTAAAGACAAATAATATTATTTCAGAATTTCAAGTATAAAATAACTGACTAGATTGCCTTATTTTCAAAAGTTAACCCCCCCCCTCCTCCCTAGTACTGTGAGGGTCAACGAGACACAACTACATCCTTATATTTGTGGTTGTTACAATCTCCAAAACCTTTAGATTAAAATCTACGTGCCAACTTTACAAGCGAAATTTTGCTGCATTACGTTGAAGATCTTTCTGGATCGTGTCCCCTTCATTGATTAATTGTCATTTCACTGAAGTGGAAGTGTGGACTGACATAATGTGCGCATCTGGCGGTCAGCAAGTCCCCACGAGATGGTTCAGTATGGGCCTTTCTTTTTCGGTGAACCGCCATATCTTGTGTTTCTTATTTTGACGCTCTAGAACTATGTCTCTTTCTTCAATTGGAAGAAGATGACCCACAGAACTTTATTTGGCATCAAAATGGCACCTGCCTCACAGGCGTAACTCTGGGCTCAACAGCTGGATTGACCGCAAGGGGTCAGATGACACAGCTTGTTTTGTATGACCTCCACTTTCACGTACGATGTGACACCAAGCGGTTTTTGCATTTGTGGGTTCATAAAGGATCATGTTTATAGAAACACAATATTTCAAAAGTTTTTATTTTCTTCGTGAATGAACTGCTTATTGTTGTCCATCGTTCACTTCCGTACGGGGCTATACTACAGACAAACATGTGAGAAAAGACTATTTAACAGGTTACTGTTACATGCAAGCAAACCATTCTTATTTATATTTACCTTTCTCGGTATTGTCACTGTGCAGTCGTTTTGCTGCCTGTATAATATAACTCATTTACTACTTTCAATTTATCATTTCCTAATTTAATTCCCTCAGCAGCATGTTTTTACCCGACTACATTCCAGTACCCTTGTATTACTCTTCCAAGACCTTTATCGTCTACGATAGAATGGCAATGTCATCAGCAAAGCTCAAAATTTTTATTTCTGCTCCCCGAACTTTAATTCGCTTTCCAAGCTTCTTCCTAATTTACTTTACTGCTTACTCAACATGCAGACTGAAGAATAACACGGATAGCTTACAACCCTGTCTCACCACCTCGTCAATCACTGATTTCGATTCATATACTTTGATTCTGCTCTTATAACTTCGATCTGGTCTCGGTACAAGTTACAAATAACCTTCCACTTCCTGTATTTTATTCCTGATACCATCAGAATTTGAAAGATAGTATTCGAGTGAACATTGACAACAGGATCCTCTAAATCGACAGTTGCTATATAGGTATGTTCGCCTTTCTTTAATCTTTTTTCGTCGCAAAGATGTGCGATTCCTCCGAACGAGTAATCATTGTCACTTAAATGAACGATATTTCATTATTACGTTTAGGCTTATCTCTATACCACAAGTACCATCAGTATATCACCTCCGACCATATTCTAAATTGAAAACGTTGTTGTTAACACACTACACGTTTACATGCCCCAATAATAGTAACACTTGAAACCCATGTCAGGCAGGTGGTCGCTCGTACCAGTCAACGCCTTTAAAGCATCCAATTTAGTCCGTTTAGCACGAACTTCGTTTTCTGGAACAAGAAGAGTTGCCTGGCCTGATCTGTATTTATGTGCAATATAACAAAGTGCCAGGGATGCGGTTGTGTACGAATGAAGGAGTCAGAAAATTTCTCTGCACTGGAAGAGAGAAGGTGTGACAGGGCTGGATGTTCTTTTATTTTTCTTATCTGATCTGCTGTACCTCCACACTCTCTGTGGTATCAAAGTTCGAGAAATGATTCGAGGCCTTGACGTCAGCGGCGAATAAAAGTTTTGTGGTTGTGTGTGGTCGCCAGTACTCCAAATTCAGCAACTGCCGGAATAGCATCTCCGTTGCGTATTCCCGCTAGCTGGCTGGTTAGCGTTCTGTTGCTTTTCGTGATTACAATTTGGCGTGTCTACTCTCCTACTTCGATGAAAGTATTATTTTAAATATCCATGGCTGAATTTCAAGTGTGCCATTGTGACGTGAATACTTTGTGAAACAATTCATTTAATCGTATATCAATGGTACGCTGACACCTATGGGTTTACTTCATGAAGCTGACCACCTCCTTCTAACTTGCTCTGACAGTACAACCAACGTTGCATCATAATGTATATTTCTTTGACTTCTGCTGCTAATAACGTTTGCCCAACTTCCAATTGATTACTATTTTTCCGGCTATTATTTATGACTGGGCATGACCTAGATTTCTAAATTAAAATCACTGATACGATGAATGAACTCTGGCCTTTATTCGAAAGTTACGAGGAGTACAGAGCACGAAGTATTGAAATTTTTTCGAGAATAATGACATAACGTGTCACCATTCATCAACACTCCATTCCATACTGATACAGGAGTTAACTGCCCATTACGATTTGCTCTAGAAGACTCCTTCTATACCGACTGCAGCGTCCATCCAAAAATTATTTTTAATTGTAGCTTCATCCAGCAGAGGTAACGTTCTCTTACAATTGATTATTACTGTTAACTAGACATGTAAATAATATTAAAATTTCCGCAAAAACGTAACTTATGAGGATAATGATATCTACAACTTCACTATACCCATGTTCGTTGGTACCTAAAGATAACTTCGGTTAAGAGTCCTATTTGTTTCTCGCCCATCCTTGAACTGGAATACTAAATTAACTACATGCCTAGACTTCAAACGCATTGATTTATCTGAATTTGCAACTGAGGCACTAGTTATAATTTGGAGGGCGTCTTCTGTTCTCTTTTCGAACATAAACGATACACTACGTGGCTCTACTAAAAAACTCATTCAACTATATGACAAATATGTCCCTTACAGACCGAAAAAAATGAGAAGAAAATCCGCACCTTGGATAACTGGAGAACTAAAACGCGTAACGAATCTCAGAGACGCTGCAAATTAGGCATACAAACTCCACCGGATGCCTGACAATCATTTTGCTTACAAGCAGAAGTAAAACAAAGCCGTTCAAGGAGTGATAGACGCAAAACTCAGATGAGCCCATACATTAACCGACAACGGAAATACACCAGCTGTCGTGTGGAATAACCTCCGTCGTTTTGGTGGAGGCAAAGTAAAAGCTGCATCTGATCTCATTGTCCAAGCCGATGAACCGAAGGTGTACTTAAAATTATTTATGAGCACAATTGAACCACAAACGATGCATAGACCCATTGATTACTTCACGGGGGTAAACGACTCTAGCCACGAGAAATTCTATCTAAAGCATGTTGCTTGGAATACCGACAAAAGCCATCACGCGTATCAGATCGGCATCTACTGGACACAATGGATCACAGTCGAAATGATGAAGCTTACCATAGAGCCCCTACTGCCCACTATAACTGATATCTTCTACCATTCCTTAACCACAAGTGTTGTCTTGAAGCCACTACGACAAAAAAAAAAAAAAAAAAAAGACGTTGCCTCAGCACCCTCAGATTAATGTTCCATTTTCATTCATAGTGCACTGTCAGATCGGTAGAGTATGTAGTCCATGACCAGCTAACAACGTATGTAACTGAAAACAACCTACTGGAAGAGTACCTATCAGGTTTCCGTAAACGTCGTAGCACAATATCTGTATTAATAAACGCTTTTGACACTGTCGACCCTGAAATTTTACTTGCCAAACTTAGTAGCTGCAATTTGTCGTCTAGTGCAGTGTAATGGTTTCCCTCATACCTAACATCTCCCCAGCAACGCGCCGTGTACGGCACCATAAAGTCACATTGGAGAGAGGTAGCATTATGCAACCCCCCCTCCCCCCCAAGCCTCAACGCGCCGTGTACGGCACCATAAAGTCACATTGGAGAGAGGTAGCATTATGCAACCCCCCCTCCCCCCCAAGCCTCCGCCTTCCTCCACCCAGTTTTGGTATACTGATGACCTCCAGTTGTATGTAAGTGCAAAACCAGTAAATCAGAAGGAATATATCGAGAATCTAAGTAGCCACTATCAAAATGGCCTCAGGATATAGGGTTAAATCTCAGCTCATCCAAAACCGAAGCCGAACTGATTGGTCATTCTAGTCTCATAAGCCAGAGATATCGAAAATCTCAACCATCTTTAACAATAAATGGGACTAATATCAGCTTCTCTCCTTAATCAAAGAGTTTAGAAGTAATAATAGATGAAGGTCTAAATTGGACTGAGTACGTAATTGTAATCAGCAAGGAGGCATCAGCGTATCTCTATTCCTACGAAAATGTAAAAAGCTCTTCCATCTTGACCTGAAAAGAAATTTTTAGAAACGCTTATACTTCCGATTATTGATTGGAGCCTGGAAAGGTTATGAATACCTGCATTCGTTACAAATGTAATGCTAGATCCCTTGATCACATTTCACCATCATATACAGCAATCCTGGTTGTTTGCAGACAAGCGCAGAGGTTTCCATACCCTCTGTCTTCTCTACCTTCTCATCAATATATACCGTTCCTCCCATCCCTCCTCGATCTTAACTTTCTTGTGTGAACAAGATGGCAGAAACAACAGCTCCTACCAGAGCAAAATAATTTCTGTTCCACTTGATCGTTCAGCCATTTTCCCGAGGTGCCTCTGAATAGCAGCCATGTGACTCTGTAAAAAACTCCCACATTGTATAAGAGAACATCTCCAGCTTCAGAAGACATACCGACTAAAGAAATAACAATGATTTTATAAAATTTCTTCCACTTCGTTAGGCCGTCTGATACAGCAGCCGTATGCACAATACTTGAATCAGAAACAGTCCTGGTTTTAGCTTATTCTTTTATTAACAACGCGTTTCACCTTCGTGGGGCAATTTCAGCTTATCTTAAAATTTTCCTTTTACATCAATTTAAAAGCCATAAGACGGCTTTTTACTAGACTGAAGCACACGTCGAATCATTGCACCATCCTTGCCTGCTAGTAAGACTTCATTAAGGCCTTTGTGAGGTCATGTGATTCGGCGCGGCCTCATCTGATTCAGACAGAGCCGTCTAGTGGATTTTAAAATGTTGTAAAAGGAAAAGGGCTCTGTGCATTCATCTGATTTACGTGCGCTTCAGTCCAGCACAGAGCCACAGAGCCGTTCTGCGGTTTTTAAAAAGTTGTAAGAGTAAAATTTTTAGATAGTCTGAATATGTTCCACGAAGATGAAACGCGTGGTTACTAAAAGAATAAGTTGCACCTAAGACTTCTTTAATTCAAATAATGGTTACCTGTATCCCCATTCGCACACATTACTCTTTTTCATCCTTCTTTCCAACCGCATCTTCCTCAATTCCCAATATTCCCAGCTGGTGCAGTCTCCTTAAATTTCCTTTTGCAATGACTCGTTGTGTATTAGAAAACATCTGTTTTGTACACCTATAAATTATTTTTCTGGCTGGCACCATTATTATTATTATTATTATTATTATTATTATTATTATTATTATTCGTTTAATGCTCGCTGCTTCGTTTCATAAAACTTTTCATCTCCTATCTGAAAACACTGAAACAAGTGTTTTTTTATATGTAACCAAAACGTCAGACACTAATTTTCACAAATGTAGTTTTAAAAATACTTTAGTAATTCTTTGAAAACGTTTTATTTTCAAAATCTTTCACCCACTAATCACCCACATAGGAGTTAAATCCCCAAAAATGCTCAAACACATATTCCTTTGTTTCTGACCAAGAAACCAAATACCAATTTTTGTAGGTCTGGCTTCAAAATTACCTTAATAGCGACATATTTTCAAAAAACCTTCCGTCCCCTATTTCATCCCCTTAGGGATATAATTTCGAAGATGCCCTTCTTTAATAACGCCTACAGTATAAGATCAACACCCTTTCCAAATTTCAAGTTTCTGTCCTTAGTGATTCGAGCCGGGCGATCAGTCAGTCAGTCAGTCAGTCGGAACGCTGCCTTTGATATGGAGACGTTAACATTATTAGTGGCTGAAGAAGAGACATTATTATCATTATTAGTGCAGAAGTATTGCCATTATTAACTTTATTAGTTCGTTGCATTAATGACTCACATTGTCGCTGTAGACACTCAAATCATGAGAATACTATTTGTCATATTAAAACCGCTATTTCTTAGGTAACTGGGATGTATAGGAGATACAGTACGTGTGAAATCCTGTCCGATGTAAGAGAGGGCCTGATGGTCCTACTTAGATCAGGTTAAATAAATAAACAACTACATCGTGTGACAGGTCCCACAAAACTGCACGCTGTTTGTGATACCCGATTCTTTCCCTAATATCTGTTAGGTTTGTTTTGCGTATTGTGTGTATTTGAACAGGGAACCTAGAAAGGACGGAGAAACTTCGCCCCCGCCATAGCCCTAAATGCACAAACCCACAACAGGCGACAGCAGCAGTCCACATCCACCACTCACCCCACGGTTATTGTGCGCCCGCCCCCCCCCCCCCCCCCCCCTCGGGAACGTCTTACACGAGACGAGGTAGAGGAATGCCGGCGGGCGGATTCGACCGTGGACCGGCACACCTTCCTGCTCGGGAAGCAGTGCGTTAGACCGCGCGGCTAGCCGGATTGCCTTAGGTTTGTTTAGTCAACCCAAAAATAAAGATGTAGAGCATCATAAATAGTTTTCCTTTCTACATTTCGAGAGTACTCATTCCAACACAAGCCAAATTCATATTATTTCTCTGATTTACATCGTACATTATGTTGACAAAAGTTACTTTGACGAAGTTCTGGGATATCCTGAGAGATGATTACTATCTTTCCGCGCCCCATCGACAAAGGCATAGAAAAGAAGAAGAATTGAGGGGGGGGGGGGGGGAATATGAAGGGAGAGGACGACTGGTGTTTCATACTGTCTCAAATAATATCATATAGTATTAGCAGCTTGCGGACTGCAGATGTAGGCAGATACGACCGCCAGTTTCATTGAGTCTTGGTCCACCTTTCTAAGGCAATATAGCAATGAGGCTAAGCGGCTTGGATTCGATAACTCCTTGGTGGGATCCCAGAGGTATTTGGCACAGGATTTCTACTCACAGGTCACACAATTTCCTTACATTACGAGCCAATGATTTGTGTGCTCGTACATGCCGCCCATTTGCATCCCGATGAAAATTAAGTGAATTTGGTGACCAAGACACGAGAGTGAGCCTACTGTCACGCTCCTCAAACCACTGTGACATCATTCTGGCCTTGTGACATGGAGCGTTATCCTGCTGGATGATGCCATTGCCGTCCGGGATGACATCAATCGTGAAGTAATGCAGGTGGTCAGCAGTAACGTGCACGTATTTCGCGGCTGTTATGGAGCCTTCGATTACAACAGTAGTTCCATTGAATTCCCAGGATAATGTCCTCCTGAGAAGCCAGCGCCTGTGGCACGGTGCATGTTTCGCGCAGCTGTTCGCCGGATGACTGTATCCAAACACTATCTCGACCTGACGTAACAAGAAACGTGATTAATCTGACCACACGACATGCTTAACAATAATCCACAGTCAAATATTGATGACACCGAGCCGACTGCAGCTATAACCAACAAAGCTGCTGGTGAAGAAGGGAACACGCAGACAACTGGTGCGGAGTCGCATTGTCAACAGCGTGTGCTGAGCGATATATATGGTTTAACCCTCCTTCAGCCCCTTTCCAAGATATTCATAACAATAGTAGCACAGGAATATCCTCGACGTTTCCCGGGTTTACTCTAATATCAGAAGTAGCTCCCGACCCAGAAATGCTGCACTGTCAACTGGAAATGGAAAAATTCATAAATAAATATTTTCTTGCTTGTGAAAAGACACGAAGTGACGAAAGCATAAAATCCAATCGACTAAGATAATAGTCGTATCTGCGATGCTGCAAAATCAGAGAAAATACAATGTTCATTGTTCACACGAATTGTGTAAAGACTGTGATACTGTTAATGCTTCCTTCTGTCCGAGTCCTTGCAAGAGTAAGACGCCAACTTATACGCTAACATTTTAATATCCGAATGGAAAGATTTGTGACGTAATAATTTCCGCTCGTTATCTCAGAATATAATTACTGTTCGTCAACATAAAATAACTGTTTTTATTTAATGTTCAAAAGTGTGCGAAGCCCATTTCCTCAGAGTTATTGCCATTTTCAGTGCTTGCAGATGTACGTTAATTGTTGGCAGCCATCTCTGCAACAGTGTCTAAATTCACCTAAAGATGGGCGTGGCGCCCACATATTGGCTAAAAACTGGCTTCATTAATCAAGGGAAGTAAAATGTGCAAGCAATAAAAGTAAGAATGGTCAGAATTTTTAATTATTTCAAGTACACTAGGACGCAGCCAGCCGCGTATGTTAAAAAACGACGGGACTTATAAAACTTTTCGAGGTCATGAGCAGCCGTACATGCAGAGACCACATTTATCCTGAAATGATATAGCTCATGTTCTCGTACTTAATCTGCTATTTAAGAGAGTAGTCGTCGTTACATTCTTATGCAGCTAACCACATCGTAAGCAAATATTAATTATTGTGAGACGTTCGACTATAGCTACGTGTGCTATTATGTGAAATTGACATCATTTTCTTAACACTGATGATAATCCAACTTACATGAACTTCATATGAAACTTAAAGAACTTTCAAAGCAAAGATTTAATGAATAACAATAACAATTCTCCTTTTTATATGATCCACAGAGTTTGGGGAAATTAAAGTGCAATTTTTCTCTTTATTCATCACGTACATTTTTAATAAGTTAGGATTTATTACAGTGCCTGGACTGTGTACATCCAATATTTAAGAAGAGAGCACATAGCGACTTCCAACAAACTTTATACATAATTTAAAGTCTTTACGAAACTTATTTTCGCTGACGCCCACTATGAAACGATGAAATGAAAACAATAGCTCCTACCTTACTACATCTACATTTTTGCTGTTCATGTAGTAAAACTTCAGCTTCATGGATGATATTTCATTTATTATTTCCCTACTACAGAAACTATTCCCAGTGCACTTTGCAGACAGTATCCGCGTATGCGTGAATTTTCCTGCAAAATTACATCATTTCGCGGTACACAGTTCAGTAGATGTGACGTCATAAACATTTTTCATAAATTTCGCATAAACATTAAAACTGTAGAAAAATTTGCTTTTACTTAAAATGGAGTGCCAGTTACTCACACTATGCTCTTCCAGTGTTTCATAATGAGAGCACTTAGTGACTTTCAGCAAACTTTAAGCATTATTTCAAACCTTTCCCTAAATTTTTGTCGCTTATGTGATTAAAGTCAAACACTTAACGTGTTAACTCATTTGTATGCTATGAGTACAAATGATCACTCCGCCAGTGCACTGTTCTCTCACAGCTTTTGTACGCCATACTTCCACCATCTGTGCATGTTCATATCGCTAGCCCATAACTTTAGCGACCTCAGTGTACAGTGTATGTCGTGAATACAGCAGGAATCAAGCAAAAACACTTCGTGCATTTCGTAAGTATTCTAGACGGCGTGGTTTCGCAAGCAGTTTCCTTCCTGCAATTCATGAATCAGCTTTCCGTGACAGGTTTGCAAGGAGCAAATTCCAACGTGAATTACGCTAGGATAGTGGTCGTCAAACTGCGGCTCGCAATCTTCATACATGCCGAATCAAGTATTCGTGCGGCCTGTCGTTCTTAGTTGTATTCCATAATAGTATGCATCTGGCAACTAGTAGCCGATTCCGAAGCGGTCAGCTAACGTTAAAACCTTCTGAAGAGTTTAGTTTTCTTGATTAGTAACAAAAGTACTTACAGAGCCATTAATATACTTAGATATGCTCAATTTTAATTGTCGTCAGTGAACTCGGCCGTGACGTAAGTAAAACTGGCCGGTTGCCTCAGGGCAGAGGAGTAAGTATCGCGGCCATTGCGGCATAGGAGGATGTGAGAGGGGAATATCTTTTTGTTAGTTAGATACATGATCCATATCGAAATGGTATCGCACGAGTTAGCTTACTTGGTATATATACATTAATAGCGTTAACATTAATACGTATAAAAACTAGGTTCTGTATACAGTCTAACAGTTTTGAAATAAGAATTCGTTCGTGGAATAGAAGGAGTTGTCTAGGAAGAAATGATTTTAGGTTATATTTAAAACTTGCTTTGCTACCTGTCAGACATTTTATGTTATTGGACAATTTACAAAAAAAATTTATTGGAGTGTCTAACTCCTTTCTGAGGCACTTGGAGCTTTAATAATTGGTAATAAACAAAATTTTTTCCTCTGGTGTTCTTTGTATCGACGTCACTATTCTTCCTAAATTGTGACGGGATATCTCTGCCGAATTTGAGTAGTGAATGCATGTACTGTGATGGTGCAGTTAGAATGCCAAATTTTTGTGAAGAGGTACCGTACCTTCATGACGATTGCTGGTGAAAACCACATATATCATTTTCATTGCTCGCTTATGTATAGTCAATAATTTCTTTGTAAGTTATTCCATAAGACACTGAGTAAAATTATGCAAACTATATCAGGAGACTGATTCTTTTGTTTCCAAGACTGCCAATTATAAGAAGAGAAAAAGTAGTTGAAATTAACTGTTTGAGCAGTTCATACGTCTCACATTACTGACAATTCATGGGCGTGCACACTCATAGCTAGGCGCTATAGACTAAATTGTCCTTGAGAAGTAACATGGATTCTTTAATACTCATTGTACAAGCGGCCATCTGCGGTTGTGGTACATATTTGTTGCAAAGAACATGAAATTACACTGATGCTGCTGTAACAGGACACGATGAGTGGAAACAAAATTACATTTAAAACACTCAGTAAACATTTTTGATAGTGTCTCCTATTGCATAACGTCTTTACATGTAAGTACAGATACCGTTATTAATCAATTAAATATCTGCTGAAACGATAAAACAACAGCACTTCGCTAGGCAATTACAGCATCACATCTATGGTATCGCTGAGAGTGGCAGCAATGTGAAATAGAGAACAGTCGACACGAAGTGTTCTGAAAGGCTCCTACTCTTAACGATCAGTACTTTGCGGGCCGGCAGCCGACTTATCAAGACCTTGACTACTGGGAATTCATAACACACTAATTCATGTAGGTTAGCAATTAATAACGAGTTACTTCGGGCATGGGTATGTGTGCTGTCCTTATCGTAAGTTAGTTTAATTTAGATAAAGTAGTGTGTAAGGACCGATGACCACAGCAGTTTGGCCCCGTAAGATCTAAAAAAAAAAAAAAAAAAAGAAACAAGAATGTAGCCTGAGCTGCCGCTCCACCATGTAAGTATTGGCTCTTGAGCACAATAGTTTCACGATCATAGCGCTAGAGGTTTGACTCGGTGGTTTGCACATACGTTGTTTTTATTGTTGTGGTCTCCAGTCCTGAGACTGGTTTGATGCAGCTCTCCATGCTACTCTATCCTGTGCAAGCTTCTTCATCTCCCAGTACCTACTGCAACCTACATCCTTCTGAATCTGCTTAGTGTATTCATCTCTTGGTCTCCCTCTACGATTTTTACCCTCCACGCTCCCCTCCAATACTAAACTGGTGATCACTTGATGCCTCAGAACATGTCCTACCAACCGATGCCATCTAGTCAAGTTGTGCCACAAACTCCTCTTCTCCCCATTCCTATTCAATACTTCCTCATTAGTTATGTGATCTACCCCTCTAATCTTCAGCATTCTTCTGTAGCACCACATTTCGAAAGCTTCTATTCTCCTCTTGTCCAAACTATTTATCGTCCATGTTTCACTTCCATACTTGGCTACACTCCATACAAATACTTTCAGAAACGACTTCTTGACACTTAAGCCTATACTCGATGTTAACAAATTTCTCTTCTTCAGAAATGCTTTCCTTGCCATGCTTTGCTTGCCAGTCTACATTTGATATCCTCTCTACTTCGACCATCATCAGTTATTTTGCTCCCCAAATAGCAAAACTCCTTTACTACTGTAAGTGTCTCATTTCCTAATCTAATTGCCTCAGCATCACCCGACTTAATTCCACTACATTCCATTTTCCTCGTTTTGCTTTTGTTGATGTTCATCTTATACCCTCCTTTCAGGACGCTGTCCATTCCGTTCAACTGCTCTTCCAAGTCCTTTTCTGTCTGTGATAGAATTACAATGTCATCGGCGAACCTCAAAGTTTTTATTTCTTCTCCATGGATTTTATTTCTTCTCCATGGATTTTATTTCCTACTCCGAATTTTTCTTTTGTTTACTTTACTGCTTGCTCAATATATAGATTGAACAACATCGGGGAGAGGCTACAACCCTGTCTCACTCCCTTCCCAACCACTGCTTCCCTTTCATGTCCCTCGACTCTTATAACTGCCATCTGGTTTCTGTACAAATTGTAAATAGCCTTTCGCTCCCTGTATTTTACCCCGCCATCTTCAGAATTTGAAAGAGAGTATTCCAGTCAACATTGTCAAAAGCTTTCTCTAAGTCTACAAATGCTAGGAACGTAGGCTTGCCTCTCCTTAATCTAGCTTCTAAGATAAGTCGTAGGGTCAGTATTGCCTCAGGTGTTCCAATATTTCTACGGAATCCAAACTGATCTTCCCCTAGGTCGGCTTCTACCAGTTTTTCCATTCGTCTGTAAAGAATCGCAGAAGATGTCGAAGCACCAAGAGTGCCGTCCACATTGACAAGTGATTTGTAAACCAGCATTCGCCGGCGACGACGAAAACAACGTTTACGCATCATTGTAAGAAGCAGTGCCTCAGTGGCTATTCACTCAAACCGAGTGAATGCGCTAGACAGAACAGTGTGCTATTTATAGCATCAGTCCTGGCGCACGCAGCGGATGTGGGCTCTTATCAGCTGACGCAATCGCACCGGAAGTGAGTTTTCCAGCAACACGCTCCTAGTAATACTAGGTAGCGTGTTGCTCCAACGTAATTTGAATCGCGCGCCAAAACCAAGACAACCAATCAGAGACTCTGCTCGACGTCGTAAACGTTGTTTTCGTCGTCGCCGGCGAATGCTGGTTTACAAATCACTTGTCAATGTGGACGGCACTCTTGGTGCTTCGACATCTTCTGCGAAGGGTAAAAAGAACGAAGTAAGAGGAGTAGGTAAAACTACTCAATTTGTTCTTATTCATGGACCTACTTTATTTTGTGGCGCGAAGTTAAATTTTTCTTTAATGAAAGCTTCTTCTTCTTCCAGTTTGGGTAACGGATGGCTAACTGTAGCTTTCGTTGCTTGTAATAATGCAGGAAGAGCCGGTTTGGAATCCTTTGAAACTCGGGAAATCTTAGCTTACCGTACTATACCTGTTTCTGAGATTATTATTGCTAGTGAGGGCTCCTACCTTTTGCCGCACGGGAGTTTGTCATTGTCTTGTCGTAGACGTTGTAAGATAAATTCTGATTGCAGTATTCACTTATGGGTGAAGGCTAGTGGTCCTTCTTCTTTGGAAGATTGTCGCATTGTGGGTGATTGTACTTTATATAATCATTGAAGGCAGTTCTGAATAAACGGCCCTTTTAAGGGCCACAAATACTACACATTGATCTTGCCAAAAGCCGAGAAGCGATTATTCTTGGTGTTTTAGCTCTCTGGGGCACTCTGGGATGCTCTCTGGGCAGCTCTATAGATGTCGAGCACAGCCTCTGATTGGTTATATTATTTTTGGCGCGCGATTCAAATTGCGCTGGAGCAATTGTTTTCGTCGTCGCCGGCGAATGCTGGTTTACAAATCACTTGTCAATGTGGACGGCACTCTTGGTGCTTCGACATCTTCTGCGAAGGGTAAAAAGAACGAAGTAAGAGGAGTAGGTAAAACTACTCAATTTGTTCTTATTCATGGACCTACTTTATTTTGTGGTGCGAGGTTAGATTTTTCTTTAATGAAAGTTTCTTCTTCTTCCAGTTTGGGTAACGGATGGATAACTGCAGCCGCGACTTATTAAACTGATAGTTCGGTAATTTTCACATCTGCCAACACCTGCTTTCTTTGGGATTGGAATTATTATATTCTTCTTCAAGTCCTAGGGTATTTCGCCTGTCTCATACATCTTGCTCACCAGATGGTAGAGTTTGGTCAGGTCTGGCTCTCCCAAGGCTGTCAGTAGTTCTAATGGAATGTTGTCTACTCCCGGAGCTTTGTTGCGACTCAGGTCTTTCAGTGCTCTGTCAAACTCTTCACGCAGTATCATATCTCCCATTTCATCTTCATCTACATCCACTTCCATTTCCATAATATTGTCCTCAAGAACATCACCCTTATATAGACCCTCTATATACCCCTTCCACCTTTTTGCTTTCCCTTCTTTGCTTAGAACTGGGTTTCCATCTGAGCTCTTGATATTCATAAAGTGGCTCTCTTTTCTCCAAAGGTCTCTTTAATTTTCTGTAGGCAGTATCTATCGTACCCCTAGAGACATAAGCCTCTACATCCTTACATTTGTCCTCTAGCCATCCCTACTTAGCCATTTTGCACTTCCTGTCGATCTCATTTTTGAGACGTTTGTATTCCTTTTTGCCTGCTTCATTTACTGCATTTTTATATTTTCTCCTTTCATCAATTAAATTCAATATTTCTTCTGTTACCCAAGGACTTCTACTAGCCTTCGACTGTTTACCTACTTGATCCTCTGCTGCCTTCACCGCTTCATCCCTCAAAGCTACCCATTCTACCTCTACTGTATTTCTTTCCCCCATTCTTGTCAATTGTTCCCTTATGCTCTCCCTGAAACTCTGTACAACCTCTGGTTTAGTCAGTTTATCCAGGTCCCATCTCCTTAAATTTCCACCTTTTTGCAGTTTCTTCAGTTTTAATCTACAGTTCATAACCAATAGATTGTGGTCAGAGTCCACATCTGCCCCTGGAAATGTCTTACAATTTGAAACCTGGATCCTAAATCTCTGTCTTACCATTATATAATCTATCTGATACCTTTTAGTATATCCAGGGTTCTTCCATGTATACAACCTTCTTTCATAATTCTTGAACCAAGTGTTGGCTATGATTAAGTTATGCTCTGCGCAAAATTCTACCAGGCGGCTTCCTCTTTCATTTCTTAGCCCCAATCCACATTCACCTGCTACGTTTCCTTCTCTCCCTTTTCCTACTGACGAATTCCAGTCACCCATGACTACTAAATTTTCATCTCCCTTCACTATCTGAATAATTTCGTTTATTTCATCACACATTTCTTCAATTTCTTCGTCATCTGCTGAGCTAATTGGCATATAAACTTGTACTACTGTGGTAGGCGTGGGATTCGTATCTATCTTGGCCACAATAATGCGTTCACTATGATGTTTGTAGTAGCTTAGCCGCATTCCTATTTTCCTATTCAGTATTAAACCTACTCCTGCATTACCCCTATTTGATTTTGTGTTTATAACCCTGACCAGAAGTCTTGTTCCTCCTGCCACCGAACTTCACTAATTCCCACTATATCTAACTTTAACCTATCCATTTCTCTTTATAAATTTTCTAACCTACCTGCCCGAGTAAGGGATCTGACATTCCACGCTCCGATCCAGTTTTCTTTCTCCTGATAACGACATCCTTTCTAGTAGTCCCCGCCCGGAGATCCGAGTGGGGGACTATTTTACCTCCGGAATGTTTTACCCAAGAGGACGCCAGCATCATTTAAACACACAGTAAAGCTGCATGCCCTCGGGAAAAATTACGGCTGTAGTTTCCCGTTGCTTTCAGCCGTTCGCAGTACCAGCACAGCAAGGCCGCTTTGGTTAGTGTTACAAGGACAGATCAGTCAATCATCCAGACTGTTGCCCCTGCAACTACTGAAAAGGCTGCTGCCCCTGTTCAGGAACCACACGTTTGTCTGGCCTCTCAACAGATACCCCTCCGTTGTGGTTGCACCTATGGTACGGCTATCTGTAACGCTGAGGCACGCAAGCCTCCCCACCAACGGCAAGGTTCATGGTTCATGGGGAAAGGCACATACGTTAACATCTGTAAATGGTGACAGGAACAGTCCAGCATTCCACAAATAATCCAACCATAGATAATTCCTATCGTGGTAAACCCTACGTTTCTTCTTAATTTTTTATTTCCACTTTTAATTAGATACTCAGATGAGCTAGAAGAGCTTTTGAAAACTGATTTATTGTAGACCTGTGTTTTTTTTTCGTCCAATTACTCGCGAGACCGATGTGTGAAGAGGTTACCACGAGTACTGCACCCCTAACCTGCAGCATTCGTTCGGTTTCCACTCCTTCTGCGCGTGTATGAGTTGAAGAAAGGTTTCGAAGGACACTATAGTTAAAACAGATTTTGCTTGTACATTAACGTAAGACTACTATCTAGTGTTTCAATGAAGTTCTCCTTAGTTGCACAGACGCACTGTAAGAACTGAAAATCCTAAATGCTACGTTTATATCTAGAATGTTTATACGATCATGAATGGCGATTCTCTAACTTTGAAACGTCCCCTTAGAAAAATTAATGAATTACTGTGCTGATAAACCTCTTACATTATTTGGTTTTCAAACAGCTGAGCAGAACTGAACGTACTCAGACATTTTGGTCTTTACCTTTTCTGATCAACACTAAACTGACAGACAATATTTTTAGCTCAACTCAATCTGACTTTCAATAATCCCTACAAAAGAATTGCCCTGTCTAACATTAACCTATGCGTTTCACAAATCACTTACCTCACAAAAATCTTCGTTACTCGAACTACTGCAATGAAGCGAGCGCCACTACTGCCAGCTAAATAAAAATTTACTCTTTCTGATGGACACCTGTCCAGATCGTCCGCTCTCAAAATTCCGCCACCTCTCTCCCCACATCCACCACTGCTGGCGGCTCACCTCCAACTGCGCAACGCTACGCGCTGTTAAGAGCCAACTGCCCAACACTACAATAGCAAATTCCAACTATGCAAACCTGCCACAGGCTGCCCGCAGCACAGTCAGTGATTTTCATATAGAGCGCTATGTGGCGTTACCAATATAAAAACCTAAACAGCCTACTTACACCTTTCTGCCGAAAATTATGGAAATTATGCCCATCAAAATACTATAATTCCTACCAACTGAACTGTCATTTGCCGGCACTACAGAATACCATTTATTTGTATTTACAAATCCTGCACAGGTTACATATCGTCCATTACACCCACCGACGCTTCCCACCCTCTCTCTCTTTCCCTTTGTGTGTGTGTGTGTGTGTGTGTGTGCGCGCACACAGAGTGGCCAACTACCCAGTCCACGGAGAAAACGATACCTCGTGATGAAGTGCTCGTGTTCCTCGTTGCAGTCCGATGCATAAAGCGGGCTGGTTTCGCAGTACCGAGCCTGGGGGAAGTGATACATTAGGGACCATAGCGTGCGACAGTGTGTCTCTGCCGGTTGACATGCAACATGTACACGTTGCAGACCGTTCGCAATGCTTCACACAGGTCACTGAACTGTTGAGAAGAAGTAATATTGCACGACAGCTGTACCGAGAACAATAGGACATTTATCTGCTAAAATGTTAATAGTGTTTCATTCGAGGCAAACATTTACATTGCTTCGGTTCTTTTTGAACAAAATTTCGCTATTAAACTAGATACTCTGTTTCTCTTGTTGGTACTCTTACTTTTTCTCTGTCGAACCAACTTTTCTTTTCTCAAGTTATGAGGCCATAAAAGTAATAGCACTCTTCGAATGTTTAAGTCTTTCCTAACTTTAGTCAGTTCTCATTTCAAAGGGAAACAACCGTAGTTATGTCTTCCTAATGCAAGGTGCCTGTTTATCCCACGATTCTTTTTAGGTTTCTAAGTATGATAGCAGATGTTACAAATGGGTTCTCAGAAGTCTGTAACACCCGGTTCTCAAAAGTCTGTAATACCCTGCTTTTGAGGGGATATATCCTCCAAGTAAAGGAAGCAATACTATAAGATTAATTGCGTGAATCAAGTGGCACCATATCAATACCAAAAATGCAAGATTACACCACAGACATATCGCTTAGAACATATCACACGTTTCCAACACCTTCGATCTGTGAATGAAGTTGTTTTTGAATAATTTACGACATTCAATAATAGACATTAGCAACCAACCTATATAGAATTTTCTCTGTCAACCTTCGCTTGATTTCCTCACGAAATACACATACGATAAAGTATTATATTCCGAAGCAGCATAATTGTTGGCTACATCCCTACAAAAACCTTAACGATAAACTTTCAATAAGTATTGGTCTGATAAGCGCCGGATGTATAACATTCCGTTACTAGGAGCCGCCATTATTTTGCGAAACTCTGGTGTATGGATAGGCAATAAAACTAAATACATAGAGGTAGACGGAATGTGTCTAGTGAGAGCAAGAATGGTGAAAGACTTGATACACTTGCGTGAAACACTCAACCATAATAGTCGTTAAATATGTCCATACCCTCTGCAAATAACAGGCCACATAGAAACAAAAATTTGTCCTCAGTTCTTTAGTGACACCGTGAAGTAAATTACTTTGTTCGTACGTACAAAACATAAATTTTTGGACTCTTCAAAAGACTGATTTGTTTCCCACATGTTCCAAAGCGGAAACGAAAAGATCAGAAGAGCCTAAGATACAGCGTTGCAGAAAGATGCTGAGAATTAAGCTGACTGCTCAGGAAGGAAAAAGACAGCTGGACCAGCTGAGATAACTGGCAGATTCTGCAGAGCTTCCAGCAGCGGTTAATTGTAGGTCAATAGAACAAAGAAGGTGTCCTAGGAAAAATAGACCAGATGATTCCTCATTTCAAGACAGGTCGTCTGAGAGACCTGTACAACTTTATTTCTATAAAACCGAACGTTGTTGTTGGTTTATTGAACCTCTATTATGCTCACAGCTATGACATTGTTTTGAGAACGAAAATATCCTCTATAAAAATCAGTACGAATATCGCGAGCAGAGGTTTTTTGAAACTCAACTTGCTCAGTTTGTCCATTAGATCAAGGGCCCCGTAGACAAATACATTGATGTCAATGTCTTTTTACTTGACTTCTGGGAGATGTTCGATACACTTCCACATCGTCGTTTAGTGAATAAAATCGAGCTTACCGAGTATCGAACCAGATTTGTGAATGGAGACAGGACTTTCTTGGAGACAGAATTTAGCAAGTCGTTGTCAACAGGACCAAATCGAAATATGTAAAAGTAATTTCGGGACTACCCTGAGAGTGTGGGATAGGGCCACAACTATTTACAGATTACATTAACGTAAGAGGTCTCGTAAGGTTGTTCACGCACGATTTTGTTGCTTATTGGACATTCGGTGCGTCAGAAGACTGTAGCGAAGTCCAGGAAGACCTGCAGAAAATGGACAGTTCAAACAGGAACCTATTTATCAGTTTATTACAGTACAGCGTGTTACTTATAACTTGAACACACGCATATTCATTCAGACTCGAGTTATTACTACCAACAACAATTTTTCTTTCCCTATCATCGGTGACGAATGATTCTATACACATTATTACATCCAATTAATACTTTCCGTCACCATGCTTATTTCTAATATTAGTGAAGACGGCCTCTACCACCATACCTAACTATTCTCGTGTCTACCAAATTTATTGCCCTCCAACTTGTTTCTCACCAATGTGACTAGCATATGCTACTACTAATTGAATAAGTTTCATAACAGTAATAACACCAACTGAGAACAATTTTAACAAAACTGGACGAATCCCAATATCCTCAAAGTGCGTTTTTCAACGGATTCTGGTGCTTTAATACGAGCCTCACGCAATGGCTAAAAGAAATTATGACAAAACTGAATATTTGCCGTCGTAAAAGTAGCCTGAATATAGCATATTTTCACAAAACTCGGTATCTCCATTTTTCAAGATTCCACAAATTTCGACTAATCCTTTTTTACTGATTGGTTGAAACTTAGAGCATAAAATTTAAAAGTTAAATTTAATAGCCTTTATACTCACACGTGTTTATTGGGAAGCAATCGCACGACGTTCCACAACTGTTTACTAAGCGTTTGTTCGACTATAAGTCATAGTGTCCCGGTTAACTCTGTTTCATGTTCAGCCATTGTTTTACAACGGGATTAGTAGTTGTTGAAGTGCGCTGTAGTTGGAACATCATTATTTAGATATCTGAAGATTTAAAACGTTCTGTAACAGTTCAGGAGATGAACAATGCAAGGTAAAGCAGGAGTCATCTACGTTAAAAGAATGAGAAGTGCACGATTGCGTCCTCAAATGAAGACCTGAATATATATTGTAAACGTATTGAAACAACAAGGAAATAATATGCAAAAGAGCCGGCCGGAGTGGTCGAGGGGTTATAGGCGTCACAGTCTGAAACCGCGCAACCGTTACGCTCGCAGTTTCGAATCCTGCCTCGGGCGTGGATGTTTGTGATGTCCTTAGGTTAGTTAGGTTTAAGTAGTTCTAAGTTCTAGGGGACTGATGACCTCAGAAGTTAAGTCCTAGTGCTCAGAGCCAACATGCAAAAGAGGATGTTTGTGTTTGAATAATCGTATCCATGTTAAAGACAGCATTTAAATTAATAAAACAAAAGTCGAACAGGATAATTTCTTACTGCGATCAGTGTAGACAAATTTGGCTTTTGCTGGCCAATAAACATACACAAGTTATAAATTATATTAATCGACTATGGGCGTCTCAAATAAAAGTTAAATACGTTTGCGACGATTTCTAGTCTGTGCTATATTGCCGAGGGCTGCAAAACCACGAAATTTCCAATTCAAAATATTGTCTACTCGTTCCCTGTATAAGTCCTAGAAGCTTGTAACGGAAATTTCCGAACACCCTTTATAGAAGACATAGAAACAGATATCTGGCCTACTATAGCAAATTTGCTTCGTCCCTTGACTACCAAATTCAGTAAATGTGTCCATGTGCTTAGCTCTAGTTGACAACACTGATGGACATTGATCAAGCCACGGTTGCTCTCCTGACGGCTTAAAATTTTAATGTGTATTGTACCAATAACAAAACGAAAATTAAATAATAAATCATTAAGTAGCTTCATATTTTGTAAGTTTATAATCCTCCGTTTAATTACGCTGTCATCCTAACATTGAGAAATAACTTCAGTTTATGACATAATTGTACGTGAACTACACCATTGTTATCTGATTTTGTTCTAACTCGCCGAGAAAACCGTGACGAACGGTAATATTCAAAGCGCTGTGAGAGACAAATGCACGTGCAGAACTCGAAACAGAATATCGTGGGAATAGTAAGCGTCCCTTTGTGTGCTGACTGTGATGTCGATCGTAACCGTTTGAAGATGTAGAAAAATAATGGCGGACAGTTGCAACGAAAATACAGCGATGGCACCTGGGATAAAAGAACATGTCTCGCTATCTGCTGACGTGAAGTAGATGTGTGTTCCTGCACGTCCATGGACAGAATGGTCTCGTGTCACAGCTAGTGTTTGGTGGAACGAATGTCTCACCAGGTTGACGTACGATCTCTTCTCACGTATTCTAGTACACAAAGCTTTACAGCACTCGCAGCAAGAGGAAGGAGAGGGTGTATATTTCCACCGTATGTTGCAAATAGACGCCCAGTTAATAGTAACTGACAGTTTATTACCTATTAGGGGCGACTGATGGAAGGTTCTTAAATTAAGCTGGCTTTCTCGCGAGTGAAAAGTTGTACATTCAGCTACTTAAGGATCACCAGGAATTTTTGTAATCTTGTTATAGACGACTTAGTCTACGGTAGCAAAATTTGTACACAGTAACACGTTACAGTTATATATTCATTTCTTATCAATTAAATAATTAGGAATTTATTTTTAGTGATACTGTTGTATCTTCTTATAGACGACTTAGTCTACGCTTTCTGTCAGACTCTCGTTACGTTTCATAAACACGCTCTAATACCTAATGTCAATGTATTAAAAATGTTGTTTATTTCACAGTTGCGATTTAGTATGTGAGGTTACACACTTCGGCCGTTATACCTCATCTTCACAACTGTGTCTGACTATTTCAACGTTAAGACACAGTATTCTAATTGTCAACTGTCGAAGCTGCGTTGGTAAAGTACCGGAACTTCAAGTGCTGATAGAAAGCACCGAAGCTGAAATCGTTATAGGTACAGAAAGCTGGCTTAAGCCAGAGATAAATTCTGCCGAAATTTTTACAAAGGTACAGACGGTGTTTAGAAAGGATAGATTGCATGCAACCGGTGGTGGAGTGTTCATCGCTGTTAGTAGTAGTTTATCCTGTAGAGAAGTAGAAGTGGGTAGTTCCTGTGAATTATTATGGGTGGAGGTTACACTAAACAACCGAACTAGGTTAATAATTGGCTCCTTTTACCGACCTCCCGATTCAGCAGCATTAGTGGCAGAACAACTGAGAGAAAATTTGAAATACATTTCACATAAATTTTCTAAGCATGTTATAGTCTTAGGTGGAGATTTCAATTTACCAGATATAGACTGGGACATTCAGATGTTTAGGACGGGTGGTAGGGACAGAGCATCGAGTGACATTATACTGAGTGCACTATCCGAAAATTACCTCGAGCAATTAAACAGAGAGCCCGCATCTCGTGGTCGTGCGGTAGCGTTCTCGCTTCCCACGCCCGGGTTCCCGGGTTCGATTCCCGGCGGGGTCAGGGATTTTCTCTGCCTCGTGATGGCTGGGTGTTGTGTGCTGTCCTTAGGTTAGTTAGGTTTAAGTAGTTCTAAGTTCAAGGGGACTTATGACCACAGCAGTTGAGTCCCATAGTGCTCAGAGCCATTTGAACCATTTGAATTAAACAGAGAACCGACTCGTGGAGATAACATATTGGACCTACTGATAACAAACAGACCCGAAATTTTCGAATCTGTATGTACAGAGCAGGGAATCAGTGATCATAAGGCCGTTGCAGCATCCCTGAATATGGAAGTTAATAGGAATATAAAAAAAGGGAGGAAGGTTTATCTGTTTAGCAAGAGTAATAGAAGGCAGATTTCAGACTACCTAACAGATCAAAACGAAAATTTCTGTTCCGACACTGACAATGTTGAGTGTTTATGGAAAAAGTTCAAGGCAATCGTAAAATGCGTTTTAGACAGGTACGTGCCGAGTAAAACTGTGAGGGACGGGAAAAACCCACCGTGGTACAACAACAAAGTTAGGAAAATACTGCGAAAGCAAAGAGAGCTCCACTCCAAGTTTAAACGCAGCCTAAACCTCTCAGACAAACAGAAGCTAAACGATGTCAAAGTTAGCGTAAGGAGGGCTATGCGTGAAGCGTTCATTGAATTCGAAAGTAAAATTCTATGTACCGACTTGACAGAAAATCCTAGGAAGTTCTGGTCTTACGTTAAATCAGTAAGTGGCTCGAAACAGCATATCCAGACACTACGGGATGATGATGGCATTGAAACAGAGGATGACTCGCGTAAAGCTGAAATACTAAACACCTTTTTCCAAAGCTGTTTCACAGAGGAAGACCGCACTGCAGTTCCTTCTCTAAATCCTCGCACAAACGAAAAAATGGCTGACATCGAAATAAGTGTCCAAGGAATAGAAAAGCAACTGGAATCACTCAATAGAGGAAAGTCCACTGGACCTGACGGGATACCAATTCGATTCTACACAGAGTACGCGAAAGAACTTGCCCCCCTTCTAACAGCCGTGTACCGCAAGTCTCTAGAGGAACGGAGGGTTCCAAATGATTGGAAAAGAGCACAGATAGTCCCAGTCTTCAAGAAGGGTCGTCGAGCAGATGCGCAAAACTATAGACCTATATCTCTTACGTCGATCTCTTGTAGAATTTTAGAACATGTTTTTTGCTCGCGTATCATGTCATTTCTGGAAACCCAGAATCTACTATGTAGGAATCAACATGGATTCCGGAAACAGCGATCGTGTGAGACCCAACTCGCCTTATTTGTTCATGAGACCCAGAAAATATTAGATACAGGCTCCCAGGTAGATGCTATTTTTCTTGACTTCCGGAAGGCGTTCGATACAGTTCCGCACTGTCGCCTGATAAACAAAGTAAGAGCCTACGGAATATCAGACCAACTGTGTGGCTGGATTGAAGAGTTTTTAGCAAACAGAACACAGCATGTTGTTATCAATGGAGAGACGTCTACAGACGTTAAAGTAACCTCTGGCGTGCCACAGGGGAGTGTTATGGGACCATTGCTTTTCACAATATATATAAATGACTTAGTAGATAGTGTCGGAAGTTCCATGCGGCTTTTCGCGGATGATGCTGTAGTATACAGAGAAGTTGCTGCATTAGAAAATTGTAGCGAAATACAGGAAGACCTGCAACGGATAGGCACTTGGTGCAGGGAGTGGCAACTGACCCTTAACATAGACAAATGTAATGTATTGCGAATACATAGAAAGAAGGATCCTTTATTGTATGATTATATGATAGCGGAACAAACACTGGTAGCAGTTACTTCTGTAAAATATCTGGGAGTATGCGTACGGAACGATTTGAAGTGGAATGATCATATAAAACTAATTGTTGGTAAGGCGGGTACCAGGTTGAGATTCATTGGGAGAGTGCTTAGAAAATGTAGTCCATCAACAAAGGAGGTGGCTTACAAAACACTCGTTCGACCTATACTTGAGTATTGCTCATCAGTGTGGGATCCGTACCAGGTCGGGTTGACGGAGGAGATAGAGAAGATCCAAAGAAGAGCGGCGCGTTTCGTCACTGGGTTATTTGGTAACCGTGATAGCGTTACGGAGATGTTTAATAAACTCAAGTGGCAGACTCTGCAAGAGAGGCGCTCTGCATCGCGGTGTAGCTTGCTCGCCAGGTTTCGAGAGGGTGCGTTTCTGGATGAGGTATCGAATATATTGCTTCCCCCTACTTATACTTCCCGAGGAGATCACGAATGTAAAATTAGAGAGATTAGAGCGCGCACGGAGGCTTTCAGACAGTCGTTCTTCCCGCGAACCATACGCGACTGGAACAGGAAAGGGAGGTAATGACAGTGGCACGTAAAGTGCCCTCCGCCACACACCGTTGGGTGGCTTGCGGAGTATCAATGTAGAATGTAGATGTAGATATTTTATTTTAATTAATTTTTAGTCGATATCAGGACCACGTAAATTATCATCTATACCCTGCCAACAGTCCTGAATCTCTCCACAGCTTGTCTTCCACTCTCGGCACATCATCGACTTGGTCGGCTCGACTGGTGCCGTCAGAGGATCACATCGAAGATGGAATGCACCGCGGTTTTCAGTCATGAAAGCAGATTCCGCCTGCATGCAAGTGATGGTCGTTTGCGCGTATGTCATAGGTCTGGTGAGCGCTGTCCTGCAAGAGGAAGACCATGTGTTGTTCCAACAGGATAATCCTCGCCCACACTCTGTTCATGAAACTCAACGTGCTCTGCAAGGTTTGCAGCAACTTTCCCGGCCAGCTCGATCACCGGAAATATCTCCAATAAAGCACTTGTGGGATATGACGGGACGAGATGTGACTCGCGAGACTCGTTAACCAGCAATTTATACAGAACTACGTGAACATGTGGGGCAGGCGTGGCGTAACACATCCCAGGACTGTGTTTGCCACCTGTACGATCGACTGAATGCAAGAGTTAGCGGCTGCATTGCAGCCTGTGGAGACTACACCACATATGGGTGTTTCGGCACACACCTGGTACCTCAGAGCCGTTTGTGTCGTTGATCTGTAAATGAGGGAATTTCATGTACTCAATTTGCACTGCTTCAACAATAAATATTGTGTGAATTGGAAACCTCCAAAAGGGTATACTAATTTTTTCACGGCAGTGTATTTCATAAACGTGGACAAGAAGTTAGTTTCAAGTAGAAGATGAATATCAAGCTCTTATACTAGATCCTCTGCTATTTTAGATATATATTAATTATTTGCTCAGAAAATGTAAACAATCGAGGATGAGAATGCAGGTAGATAGACGTGGCTTACGACTGATTTCCTAAGTCAATATTGCAGTCGAAGTATTGTTGTTGTCAATGCCTTCATTCCGAAGACGCGTTTGATGCAACTCTCCACAGCAATCTATCACGTGCGAGCTTCTTCATCTTTTTTCACTACTGAAACTTACATATGCTTGAAATTACGTTAACTCTCTCGCTCTAAACAGAAACGTCATCAGGATGTTCCCTATCGACTCCCTTTTTTGTTTCGTAAAGCTGCATTACAAATTTGTTTTTTCCTCAAAGCGATTCAGAACATCTTTAATTTCTAGTCTATCCAAGTAACTCTTCTGCAACACCACATTTCAAAACCTTACAATAGACTGAATTGTTAACCGTGCACGTTTCACATCCATGTCAGGCTACACTGCATGCAAATACTTTCAGAGAAAACGTCCTGATACTTTGTTTGTGTCCAATGTTACCAAACACCCCTTTTTCAAAAAAGTTTGTTTAACTATTACCAGCACGCATTTTATATCCTCTCATCCTCGGCCGTCATCAGCTACCTTGAAAAATAGCAAGTCCATCTACTTTTAGTGTCTCACGTCTCATTTTTTAATCTATTTCCATCGCCTGATTTAATTAGACAACATTCTGCTATTCTTGTTTTACCTTTGTTGATATTCATCTTCCTTTTCTCAAGACGTTATCCATTCCGTTCGACTGGTCTTTCAACTAATTTACTGCCTCCGAAAGAGTAACAATATCTTCGGGAACCTCAAAGGTTAAGTTTCTTCTCCATGAACAAATTCTCGTTCCAAATTCCTCGTTAGATTCCACCTCCCCCCCCCCCCCCCCTTACTGCTTGCTCAATGTACAAATTAAATAGAATCGGGGATGGGAAATAACCCGGCCGCCCCCTGCATTGCCTATGGCTTGCATTTCAAGCCTTTCGACTGCTCTAACTGCTGTGTAGTATCTATGCAATTTGTAGACAACTTATAAAGAAACCATATTATAATTTTAAGAGTTTTTAGATCATTTCGGATAATATTCATTTCTTATTCCGTTTTATTTGCAGTTTTTTTTCATTAGATCACTCTGGATCATCTCCAGATCAAAGTAGTAGGGTCAGCAACCTGTCTTCTCTACTAGGAACCACATATCATCTGATATGTGGTTTGAGTAGACAACACGGGTCGCTGGCGCAACTATTTTGATCTGAAGGCGATCGAGAGTGACACACATGTTATCGAATTAAAAAAAAATATATGTGCAACAGAGGTGGAACAATAAATGAGAATTATCGAAATGGCCTAAACAGTTGCTGAATCACTCAAGACCAATTATGTCGACTATAGTGAACTTTTAGAACCATCAGTCTTTTAATTGGTTTGATGTGGCTCAAGTACCGACCTCTTCATTTCAGGGTATCCCTTACACCCTGCATCGTAAACTACTTGCTGGATGTATTCCCATCTCTGTCTTCCCTCACAGCTTTTACCCTGTACAACTCCCTCTAGAACCATCGATGTTACTCCCTGTTGTCGTAACAGAAGTTGTAACATCTTGTCCCTTCTTCTGTTTCCCTGATGTTCTCTTCCTCACCGATTCTTTGGAAAACCTCCTAATTCCTTATGTTCTCAGTAGACCTGATTTTCAACATTCTTGTGTAACACCTCAACTCAAAAGCTTCGATTTTCTTCTTGTCCGGTTTTTGCATTGTCCATGCTGTGTACCAGACAAACATTCACATAAATTTCTTCCTCAAATTAAGATCTGTGTTTGATAGTAGAGGTGTCTTGGCCAGGAATGCCCTGTGTGATACTCTGTTTTTGTATGTCCTCATGTTTCGTCCGTAATAGGTTATTTTGCTTCCAGGGTAGCAGAATTCCTGAAGTTCGTCTTCTTCGTGGCCACCATATGGGGGACTCCTGGCCCACAATGCCGTACGCTCATTTCCGTTTTTTATATTAAGTTTCTCTGTATTCTCATTATGTTACTTCTCATTGTTTTTGTCTTTTTTCGGTTTACTCTTAATCCCTGTTCTGTACCCGTTAAACTGCTCATTTCGTTCAACAGATCCTGTAATTCTTTTACGAACATGCAATGTAAATTCAAAGTAAATCACAACCGACGCCCTTGCTACCTGACAGTCTCTCTCACGGTAACATCCGTCTTTTTGTCGCGATCTGTTTGCTGCCTCACTACTGGCAAATTGTTCGGATAAATGACAGCCGGAGCAGGAGGCGACAAAGGCAGAAACGAGTCCTGGGGGCAGAGGTGTCCGCCGCTCGGCACCCAGCTCTGAGACCCGCCCCACAGTAGCGCGCGGGCTGTCACAAAAGCGAAAACCGAGCTGCCGCTACCGCCACCGCCGCCGTCGGCCTTCTTTTGTCGAGGGGCCAGGTGAGAAACGGGCGCGACAGACCGGTCTAATATATCGCGTCGCACCCAGCCGGGATTAAGGATACCCCCCATTCAGCCGCTGTTTGTTATAAACCGGGACCCGACGTGTGTGCGCTCCACAATGCCAGCGGCGACAAACCTCTGGGGATACCAGACGCCCGATCCTGTACACCCAATACCCTACTTTGCGTTATGATCCGTCGACCCGCTTCCGGCTCACGGTTACCATTATGTGCGATTCCGTTTCGTTACTTGCCGCACTTCTCTCTGTCTCTCTCTCTCTCTATATATATATATAAAATGTGTGTGTGTGTCCACCTATCAATCTATCTATTCGTATTTCACCGACTTCTAGGATTACTATCTAAATTGGGAAGAATAAACTGATGCAACTTGTAGGAGATCCCTCTCTTGCATACAATCAATCCAGATATTTACAAAACGAGCTCCACCTCAAATTAAATGAATAATGGCAATGCAATCACAGTTTCGATTACAGAGAACCATCAGTTGTTAAATGGAGTGACGGCAATGAAAATTTGTGCCGGACCGGGACTCGAACCCAGTTTTCCCGCTTATCGCGAGGGGTCGCTTTACCGTTACTCTATCCGAGTACGACACACGGCCGCGCCCAGACTTCCATATGTCGTCAACCAAGTGTCTACAACTTGCCCTCGTACTTTCATGATATACAGGGTGGTCCATTGATCGTGACCGGGCCAAAAATCTCACGAAATAAGCATCAAACGAAAAAACCACAAAGAACGAAACTCGTCTAGCATGAAGGGAGAAACCAGATGGCGCTATGGTTGGCCCGCTAGATGGCGCTGCCATAGGTCAAACGGATATAAAATGCGTTTTTTTTTTAATAGGAACCCCAATATTTTTTCACATACTCGTGTAGTATGTAAAGAAATATGAATGTTTTGGTTGGACCACTTTTTTCTATTTGTGGTAGATGGCGCTCTAATAGTCACAAACGTTATATCACGTAACATTCCACCAGTGCGGACGGTACTTGCTTCGTGATACATTACCCGTGTTAAAATGGACCGTTTACCAATTGCGGAAAAGGTCGATATCGTGTTGATGTATGGCTATTGTGATCAAAATGCCCAACTGGCGTGTGCTATGTATACTGCTTGGTATCCTGGACCGTTCGCCGGATAGTTACGTTATTTAAGGAAACAGGAAGTGTTCAGCCACATGTGAAACTTCAACCACGACCTGCAACAAATGATGATGCCCAAGTAGGTGATTTAGCTGCTGTCGCGGCTAATCCAAACATCAGTAGGAGACAAATTGCGCGAGAATCGGGAATCTCAAAATCGTCGGTGATAAGAATGCTACATCAACATTGATTGCGCCCTTACCATATTTCTATGCACCAGGAATTGCATGGCGACGACTTACAACGTCGTGTACAGTTTTGCCACTGGTCAAAAGAGAAATTACGGGACGATGTCAGATTTTTTTCACGCATTCTATTTAGCGACGAAGCGTCATTCACCAACAGCGATAACGTAAACCAGCATAATATGCAGTATTGGGCAACGGAAAATCCACGATGGCTGCGACAAGTGGAACATCAGCGACCTCGGCGAGTTAATGTATGGTGCGGCATTATGGGAGGAAGGATAATCGGCCCGCATTTTATCGATGGCAATCAAAATGGTGCAATGTATGCTGATTTCCTACGTAATGTTCTACCGATGTTACTAGAAGATGTTTCACTGCATGACAGAATGGTGATGTACTTCCAGCATGATGGATGTCCGGCACATAGCTCGCGTGCGGTTGAAGCGGTATTGAATAGCATATTTCATGACAGGTGGATTGGTCGTCGTTCACCCGATGTGACGTCCCCGGATTTCTTTCTCTGGGGAAAGTTGAAGGATATTTGCTATCGTGATCCACCGACAACGCCTGATAACATGCGTCAGCGCATTGTCAGTGCATGTGTGACCATTACGGAAGGTGAACTACTCGCTGTTGGGAGGAATGTCGTTACACGTATTGCCAAATGCATTGAGGTTGACGGACCATCATTTTGAGCATTTATTGAATTAATGTGGTATTTACAGTAGTCACGCTGTTACAGCATGCGTTCTCAGAAACGATAAGTTCACAAAGGTACGTGTATCACATTGGAACAACCGAAATAAAATGTTCAAAAGTACCTACGTTCCGTATTTTAATTTAAAAAAACCTACCTGTTACCAACTGTTCGTCTAAAATTGTGAGCCATATGTTTGTGATTATTACAGCGCCATCTATCACAAAGTGAAAAAAGTGGTCCAACTAAAACATTCATATTTTTTACGTACTACACGAGTATGTAATAAAAAATGGGGGTTCCTGTTTTAAAAAAACGCAGTTGATATCCGTTTGACGTATGGCAGCGCCATCTAGCGGGCCAACCATAGCGCCATCTGGTCTCTCCCTTCAAGCTAGACGAGTTTCGTTCTTTGTAATATTTTCGTTTGACGCTTATTTAGTGAGATATTTGGCCCGGTCACCATCAATGGACCACGCTGTATACTCTCATACAGCGAAGACATTTTATTTGAAGGTCGCTTGCCCGGTGTCAAAAATGGTTCAAATGGCTCTGAGCACTATGGGACTTAACATCTGAGGTCATCAGTCCCCCAGAACTTAGAACTACTTAAACCTAACTAACCTAAGGACATCACACACATCCATGCCCGAGGCAGGATTCGAACCTGCGACCGTAGCAGTCCCGCGGTTCCGGACTGAAGCGCCCGGTGTCAGCATATAAATACGACGTTGCAGTGCCTGTGTTATTCAGCTGTATGACGCAGTTTTCCGTCGGACATGAATACTTTGGAACAACACCAGCACTGCAATATCGTAGTTATCTGCCGATACTGGGCTTGCGACCTTCGCTTATAGTGTCTCCCCTGTACGGGAATATGCGTAATGAATGTACGAGTGCAGGCTGTAGACACGGTGACGACATATGGACCTTTGGGTGTCGCTGTGAACCGTGCTCGGACAGACTAAGGTAAGACGACCACTTGCGATAAGCTGGAAATCCGGGTTTGAGTTCCGGTCGGGTACAAATTTTCACTGTCGTGATTCCACGATTCAGCTCATGGTTCTGTGCATTCGCTACTACGAATGCATTTCATGTGTTTCATAACGGCCGAAGACGCCGCGTGCCTGTGCATCGTACTTCTGAATAACACGCGCAATGCAGTATCGTAGAAATATTTTTCCAGTCTTTAATCTTACTAAATCTGCACTACTTTATTGTAGTTTGACATGGGCCAGACAGAGATAACTCCACACGATTTAGACCTAGCTATGAATACCAGCCCAACACATATGCGTAAAATGCCGTTGTTTGATCACGTCAGTACTTCCTATGCTCATTTACATGTGGATGTGCAGGAATAAGTGATTTTTCTCACGCCCTGTTTTCTCCAACAGTTCCTGTTTCACTGGTGTCGTAAGCACCTCTCCTCACATGACATTAACCATAAGTGCAGAATCAGGAGGAGTACATCGAGGATCTCGGCTGTACCGTTGCTTAACACTAAATCTATCTCCATTTTAGTCATTCGGCTCCAGCTGTAGAAATTAGTCTTGTGGTTGATGAATGATTTACTTCATTTAAATGCTACTTTGTACACAGTATCTCGTTCAGCAGATTCCGTAATTTTGGATAAGTGATTAAATCGAATGTCTCACTACTTTCTTAAAACATAGTACTATTTTAATTTAGTTTGTCTTATTTTTAGTTTGTAACATGATTTTTCCAGGAGCAGAAGAGAACCTAAGCACTTCTGATGTGGTGCTGTACTAGAATGTTAAAAATTTGATGGACTGATAAGTTTAGGAATGAGGAGGTTCTCCGCAGAATCGACAAGGAATGGAATACAGGGGAAACACTCATAACATGAAGAGACAGGATGATAGGACTTCTTTAAGACGTCAGGGAAAAGCTTCCATGTTACTAGAAGGAGCCGTTGACGGTAAATACTGTAGAGGAAGACAAAGACTGGAGTACGTCCAGTAAATATTTGAGGACGTAGGTGGCCAGTGCTACCCTGATATGAAAAGATGGTCACAGGAGAGAAACTCGTGGCGTGCCGCATGAAACTAAAATAAAACAGAAAACGTGAATCCTCACTGCAAATCACTCGTTTCCTGTCATCCATGCCCAGTGGCTGTAGTCCTTACGCCACCCCAATTGCCGCTGAAGTTTTGTATCTGATGAGAAGCTGATCGACCATTGGACCCCTTTTTTAAGTCCCTACTCACAGTCATTGTGCTGACTACTGGTAGCACTTTGTATCTGATGAGTGGTTTCGCGCTATTTTTTACAGCCACTGTCCATAACGTTCGACATTCGCTATCCGTCAGTACAGCAGGTCTACCTGCTCTTGGTTTAGCTGTGCTTGTTCCTTCTCGTTTCCAGTTCACAAACACATCACCAGTAGTCGATTCAGACAGCTTTAAAGCGTTGAAACGTTCCAGACGTATTTGTTAGTCAGGTGACATCCGATGATTAGTCCGCGTTGAAAGTAACAAGGCCTTCCTCGACGCCCCACGCTGTTGCTTTTCTACTGACAGCACGGTAGACCCCCGCTTCCTTTTATACTGGAGGGTACGGATCTCGTGACACGTAGTGGTCAATTCCGGGTTATACAGAGGTATCCGGATACTTTTTATCACATGGTGCATTGAGCACGGTTGTCCCTGTGGAAGAAATGGAAGAATATGCGCCTCGGCTGTGTCTCAGACCCGACTTGGACAGCACAGCTGTCAAGCTGGTGGGTCCGTGATTGCTGCTGGGCGAGCGGCGCCGGTTTTACCTTACGGTCAGGTTCGAAGTGTCGGCGAATTTGTTGGGACTTCAACTTAACAGTCATGCACTTTCTGTGACTGTTGTTGTACTAGTTACAGTGAAGCCACTAGCAGCGGTTCTTTCGAAAAGGGTTTCAGGCACGTAGGTCACATCAATTGGCAAGTTGTCTGTATTACAAAACGGTTATCTCGAAGACGAACAGTTGCAGATGGCCTAAGAGCTTCCAGGGCCAATGCAAATCTGATTTTCAATATTTCGCGTAGTTAGTGACCGTATATAAGAATTTAAAATGCATTCGTAACCCACTCATTAAGAGGCATAAACTAATGTTAAAATGTTAACACAATAACGCAAGTATTGCAGTTAGGAACAGTATGTGTTTGTCTTCTAACACCTTAACTGATGGCGCACAAATACCTGGACTGTATTTATCCAGTATTTGAGAAGGAGAGCGTTCGACGACCTCCAACAAAATTTACACATGATTCTAAACATTCAAGGAACTTTCTCTCGCTGACAGCCCGCATAAAATGACGAAAGCACCCAGTGTTTTATGAGAACAGCACTCGATGAATTCAAACAAAATGTATGCACAATTCCTAACTTTTCCTCAACTCTTCGTCGCTTATACACTACTGGCCATTAAAATTGCTACACCAAGAAGAAATGCAGATGATAAACGGGTATTCATTGTACAAATATGTTCTACTAGAACTGACATGTGATTACACTTTCACGCAGTTTGGGTCCATAGATCCTGAGAAATCAGTACCCAGAACTACCACCTCTGGCCGTAATAACGGCCTTGATACGCTTGGGCATTGAGTCAAACAGAGCTTCGATGGCGTGTACAGGTACAGCTGCCCATGCAGCTTCAAGACGATACCACAGTTCATCAAGAATAGTGAATGGCGTATTGTGATGAGCCAGTTGCTCGGCCACCATTGACAACACGTTTTCAATTGGTGAGAGATCTGGAGAATGTGCTGTCCAGGGCAGCAGTCCTACATTTTCTGTATCCAGAAAGGCCTGTACATTACCTGCAACATGCGGTCGTGCATTATCCTGCTGAAATGTAGGGTTTCGCTGGGATCGAATGAAGGGTAGAGCCACGGGTCGTAACACATCTGAAATGTAAAGTCCACTGTTCACAGTGCCGTCAATGCGAACAAGAGGTGACCGAGACGTGTAACCAATGGCCCTCCATACCATCACGGCGGGTGATACGCCTGTTTTGGTTGGCAGGAGAGCCAACACCGGGTTACTAGAGGAAGCCGAAAGGCACTAGTGTTTTAGCTCACGCAGGCTGGCGTGAGGTCTGGAACAGGACAAGGAAATTAGAATTTGGAAAAAAACGGACGTAACTGGTGGAATACTTAACTTTAATCCATTAATGGTGAACGTCGCTCTTGACGGTACATTATGCACATTATCAATAGTAACTGGTAATGGCGCCTTGCTAGGTCGAAGCAAATGACGTAACTGAAGGCTATGCTAACTATCGTCTCGGCAAATGAGAGCGTATTTTGTCAGTGAACCATCGCTAGCAAAGTCGGTTGTACAACTGGGGCGAGTGCTAGTAAGTCTCTCTAGACCTGCCGTGTGGCGGCGCTCGGTCTGCAATCACTGATAGTGGCGACACACGGGTCCGACGTATGCTAACGGACCGCGGCCGATTTAAAGTCTACCACCTAGCAAGTGTGGCGTCTGGTGGTGACACCACAACGTCAGTATGACGAGGACGAATACACGCTTCTAATATGCGTTCACCGCGATGTCGCCAAATACGGATGCGACCATCATGATGCTGTAAACAGAACCTGGATTCATCCGAAAAAATTACGTTTTGCCATTCGTGCACCCAGGTTCGTCGTTGAGTACACCATCGCAGGCACTCCTTTCTGTGATGCAGCGTCAAGGGTAACCGCTGCCATGGTCTCCGAGCTGATAGTCCATGCTGCTGCAAACGTCGTCGATCTGTTCGTGCAGATGGTTGTTGTCTTGCAAACGTCCCCATCTGTTGACTCAGGGATCGAGACGTGGCTGCACGATCCGTTACAGCCATGCGGGTAAGATGCCTGTCATCTCGACTGCTAGTGATACGAGGCCGTTGGGATCTAGCACGGCGTTCCGTATTACCCTCCTGAACCCACCGATTCCATATTCTGCTAACAGTCATTGGATCTCGACCAACTCGAGCAGCAATGCCGCCGATATGATAAACCGCAATCGCGATTGGTTACAATCCGACCTTTATAAAAGTCGGAAACGTTGTGGTACTTATTTCTACTCCTTACACAAGGCATTATAACAACGTTTCACCAGGCAACGCCAGTCAACTGCTGTTTGTGTATGAGAAATCGGTTGGAAACTTTCCTCATGTCAGCATGTCGTAGGTGTCGCCACCGGCGCCAACCTTGTGCGAATGCTCTGAAAAGCTAATCATTTGCATATCACAGCATCTTCTTCCTGTCGGTTAATTTTCGCGTCTGTAGCACGTCATCTTCGTGGTGTAGCAATTTTAATGGCTAGTAGTGTATATTTAAAGTCAAATATTTAACATTAAGTCATTTGTAAAGCAATAAGACGTTTGAAGCAGTTTGGTAAACGGGAATTCGACTCAAAATGAATCTAGAGTTTCCTGGTATGTTGTAACGCATCATATGAACTGTGTTCCTAAGTCAGTTGGTAACATTCGGCACACAGTCTTTGTCTAACGAGAGATCATCTCTTGAAGAATGGCATGTCTATTATATCAAATTATAAATATGAGTTTTGGCTCAGTGTTAATAATCGTGTACATATGTGTCATATAATAAGTTATTTGCGCATATGTAAAATTATGCTGTTCAGTAACTGTGTGTGATAAGACTTTTCTCTTTATTATCTTATTCAGGATTTAAATGATTGCAAAGCTTAATATAGACCTATACTGGGCACTAGTTTTTAATAAGTATTGTGGAGGACAGCGTACTTGATCAGCCCAGTTGTACCGCTACCCTATTTTACCGCAGGGCAACTTAAAAATCAGTTTTGTCGGGAGGAAGTGAGAATAATGTTTAATGTCCCGCCATTAGAGACGGAATAAGTCTGGTACAGCTTTTACTTTAAAGTTTCCGTTTTGTCCGTTGTACTCTCTGTGTAACTGGTATATATCAATATATCAGCAGTACATTGCACTATCTAGTCGAACAGTTTCTAGCCAGTGTTTCAGATTCATTCTCGCGTAAGGAATGGTTGTAGACTTAGGAATTTTCTAACTGAATTGCTGACACGGACGATGATGATTCTCATGACTGATTGTGCTTGTCACACAAATTCAGTATTGTGTTCATTCCTGCCTAATGGTAGGACATGAGATCTTTGGAGGAGCTCAGATTCGTAGCCCCTAAAGGATACTTCGCCATAGATATAGCGTTTCTGTGGAGTGTTTTCTATTATCTTACTTACGTCTTTAGGGAAGCAATAAATAGCCTATTAAAATTGTGTGAAACTGATTGTTTGAAGGCTTTTTTCATGTAGAAAAGACGTCATTGGTTTGTAAAAGTAGTTCGATAAACACTGTCTATGAAGAAATTTCTTGGACACATTAAGTCAGTCCATCAAGACAGGAAAATAATCCACCACATTCACAGGATCGAAACGGTAGTTATTTTTGAAGCCATTTCTTGTGGAGAACAGTAGTTTTTCTTAGTATTTTAAAATGAATATAAAGTACTCGACGGCAAGAACTCTTATTTTTGTAGTTACCTGTTTAGGTCAGTTTCTGACCATCTTCGGGCCTCATATTGAAATATTAACATAGAATGCATTAAAAGGGATTCGGACAAATATTAGTAACGTATGAAATTCATCTCACATAATAAATAATAAAAGAAGAAATTATACCCATATTGGTAGGTAGTGGTGGCGAACGGGGCTGGCGTTACGAACTCCATGAATGTCAACTGCTAAGGACAGCAATGCAGCTGTTGCTTAAATATGCGGTTCTCCACCCCACTGGACACCGAGTTAAATTAGCAGCAGCCAATCAGGCCTACGGGACGCAAGACAGCTGTTACAACAACATATATACAGAATGATCAGACGAAAGCTAATAACAAATGAAGAAATAGGTGTCTCATATTATATGAAGTAACTGCTATACACAGCATTTAGTCAGTCTGTGCAAAAAATATACATATAAACAAAGAGATAAACAATCATAATCGGTTGTGAGAGATAATAGCCATCTGTGGAGATTTATCGCAAGCTCGTAGACGGTATGGCAGGGAAGACGGTGGTTAAATGATGCGAATGGTTCCCATAGAGAAGGCGTCGTCATATCGACATGCGCCATCCATAAGCAGAGGATTTAAGAGCTGCATCTGCTGCTGTACGTCAAATATGTACTGGCATGCAGGTCGATATGTAGAAATGCATGCCAGGTAATGCGTATTGCTACTACATTGTAGTGGCAGAGGAAATACTGCTTGACTGACGCCGTTATTTACCATCGGAGCGGCGTGGAGGCGTCGATGTGCACGTTTCACAGCAGAAGATTTGGAAGTTGCGAAGGCGAGTAGTCGTTACAAAATATTGGCGTGCAAGTTAGACACCGTGCCGTATTGTGTTTCGGATCCCCTAGATGACGTTGACCAAGTCATCCACAAGATAAGAAGTCGGCGTACGTGATACCTAAAGCATGAAAAAATTTCAGTTACTTCATAAGAACTAGTGCACAAAATATTATTGACCCATCGAGGTTGTCAACGACATAAAACAACGAGCATACGAGAACTGTAGTTTAAAAGAACTGTGAATACAGTTGTTTGCAGTTATTCCAAAAAATATGCATACGCAGTGTTAGATGAATGAAATATATGTTACATCACTACGATATAATACATTCTTCTAAGCAGTCATAAATGTAAAACAAACGCATAAGCAGACAATAGATAAAAAGATATTGTGTCTGTAATTCTCTATAGTAACAGAAAGTAGGTATAATAACAGTGAGAATGTCGTTAGAATTATTGTTTAAAGAAATAGAAGAGAAATAAATGTGGACAGAACCAAAATAGTATTCTTTAGTTACCCCAAGGAAAAATTATAGTACATGAACACAGGCACTGTACGCAAACTGGCCTCTTAGGATGGTCATGAACAGAAAATAAGAACATAAGCAGCCAAGATTTTAAAATAAAGTGTACAACGTTTATTAAAAAAATGAAACCATCCCATATAAAACAAAAGAGCGAATAAAAGAGGAACGGAAAACAGGAACATTCTATAAGAAGACTTCAACAAGATCACAGAAATATCTTTCTCTGAATTCTAATTGCTCATTGAGCATGGACGAGGTCATTTCTTTTCTTTTTTTTTTTTTTTTTTGTTGTGAGTAGAAATTTCTATTTCTTCTAAAATATTAAATAGCTATCTATTAGGAGCATTGTGAAGATCTTCTAAATTATTCGTTGTAGACACTTCTGGGTGATTGTGAATTATTAGGTGTTGACCAAATACTGGTTTGTTACGAGACATACCTGAAGTGTGTTCCTTATAACTAGTAGTGAAGTTCCTACGTGTCTGGCCAATGCGATGTTTGTCGCAATATTTACATAATATTTTATAAACACCGGAACTGAGGTAGGTATTACTGCAGTTTCCTGTGTGTTTTAGTTTATTTATTTCTCTAAATAATAAATGTAACGTCAATTTGTTACTTTAAGGACTTTTGTGACTGTAGATAAATATAGTCACAATACCTTTTTAACTATTGACTATTTATGTGTTTGTTGGAAAACTCGATGTAACAGATAGGTTTTCATGCTTTAGGCATCATGTACCTCACTTTACTTGTTATCATGCTGGTTACTTGGTCAATGTCATCTAGGGGATCTGACACACGATACGCCACTCGTCTTCCTTGCACGCTAGTATTTTGTAACAACTAGTCACTGTTGCAACTTGGAAGTCTTCAGCTATGAAACGTGCACGCCCCTTCGATGGTAAATAACGGCGTCATTCAAGCGACGTTTCCACTAACACTGCACTCTAGTAGCAATACGCAACACCTAGCATGTATTTCTACATGTTGACCTGCATGCCAGATCGTATCTGATATCCAGCCGCAGTTGCTGCTCTGAAATCTTCTTCTTCTAGATGGCGAGCCTTATGACCACGCCGTCTCCATGAAAGCCATTAGCGTCACTTAACCACCATATTTGCTGCCATACCATCTACGAGCTTGCGATAAATCCCCACAGATGGCTGTCGGGGTTCTCACAAACCATTATGATTGGTTACCTCTTTATTTATATAATTTTTTTTATCACCGACTGAAGAAATGCTGTGTATAGCAGTTACTTTATATAATATGAAACACCCAGTTCTTCATTTGTTATTACCTTTCGTCTGATCATCCTCTATATGCCCTACTGTAACAACTGTCTTGCGTCCTGTATAGCTGATCGGATATTGCTGATTTAATTCGTTGTGCAGTGGGGCGGAGCATCAAATATTTATTCAACAGCTGCATTGCTCTCATAAGCAAGTATGTCCGTGAAGTTCGTAACGCCTGATCCGTTCACCATCTACGCCTACGAACATGGGTATAATTTCTTCCTTTATTATTTGTTATGTAAGATGCATTTTATATGTTACAACTATTTGCATACACCCCTCTTAATCCATCTTATATTCATATTTCAGTATGAGGTCTTAAGATGGACTGTAACTGACCGAAACAGGTAACCACAAAAATAAAGGTTTCTTGCAGTCGAGCCTTTTTGTGATCATTTTAAAGAAACGACAGTGTTCAAAGAAAAACACAGAGGCAAAAGTGATTAAAGATGTTCCTGATTCTTAAAAATCACTTAAGCAAGATCTTTTCTGATTCGAACAATATGAAAATTAATGAAAACAAAACGGAAATATTAGGCTGAAGCGAAGCACAATAGCAAGGATTTTTATCAGGGAGAATGGATTGGGTTATAATGCCGCCTTTCATTGCAACAATGTATTCTGATACGTAAGGCATACACAATATCCCTATCTACGTGTGTAAAAATGGGAACTTTTAAGTGCAGCGGATTTAATATGTCTCTCCATGTTATTGAATATGATTGCGTTTATGGATCAAATCTCTCTGGAAGAAAAGTTATTTAGAAATTCTGCAATTTACAGAGAACGCTGACATACCCAAGTCTTTGTTCTGAAAAGGTATCCTGTCCTACTGAAGAACTACAGTTTAGCTTAATCACGCAGTGAAAATAAGTTCCTTGTTACTTTAAGACGAGATTGAGCAGCGACGGAGGGTAAGTTGATGCAAGATTTTTGGTAAATTAGTTACTGAAATAAGAGAGCTCTCCAGTTACTCATTTTGCATTCTCACGTTTTACCTGCACTGTGTTATTGCGATACCAGCTGTGGCCATACGCTGTTATTACCTAACGCACCACATGATTTCACCATGCTAAACAGTGTCAAAAATAAATTTATTTGAGTGTTCTTATATTCAGTGTGCAGCTTTAACTTCCTCCCTCGGTTTTTTGTCCCAGAACTGTTTAATATCTCGCAATTTTTTTCATACGATTCGAACCCAGTAGCGAAAATTCACTAATGATGTCCAACACCAGTCTGTCTTCTACTCATGTTCGGCTCTAACGAAGCTTGCCTGACATCGCTCAAGGGGTATATCTTCGGCCTGATGCCACTGGATAGAGTCCTACATGATGCGTGGTGATTTCCACTTATTACAATTTGTCGCTGCACAAAATTTAACGGCGATTGCAATACTCTTTCAGTAATTCCATTTTCTAAGTGGTGCTTTCTTCTAACCAAACTGCTTCATATTCAGGCGGTTTGAGTTTTCGTTTACAGAAATGTTACTGTGTATAAACAAAGTTTAATTGCTTGTCAAAGAATGAAATGTCAGGTGACTTCTTGTTTGTCACAGAATGAAATGTCAGGTGACTTCTTGTTTGCCACAGAATGAAATTTCAGGTGACTTCGAAGGTTTCCGCAGAAATGGTCATCTTACAAGGTGTTTGCCGGCCGCTGTTGCCGAGCGGTTCTAGGCGCTTCAGTCCGGAACCGCGCTGCTGCTACGGTAGCAGTTTTGAATCCTGCCTCGGGCATGGATGTGTGTGATGTCCTTAGGTTAGTCATATTTAAGTAGTTCTAAATCTAAGGGACTGATGACCTCAGATGTTAAGTACCATAGTACTTAGAGCCATTTGAACCATTTGAACAAGGTGTTTGTGGATGTCTTCGGATCATGGTGATACTCACAGGTAAGTAGTAGATGCTGTCACTGATGGGTCTTTTGGTTTTAAGAAAATATAGGATTTGTTAAGTATGTAGAGTCTCCACCTCTGTAGCTGTGTGGCCAACACAGCTGACTGCAGTGCACGGTACTGGGTTTGTTTCCTGGTGCAGCCAAGAATTTTTCATGACGGGAGGAGCGCTCTGCGGTGCACTCAGCCTCTTAACTGAGCAGCTACTCGACCGACCTGTAGCGGTTCCGAGGTCAAGATACACGGCAACAGCTAGGAGAGCGTTGGGGTGACCACACGCCCTTCCATACACAATCAGTGGCACCATTGGCACATGGCGGCCGTTAGACCTGTTGGCATGTCTAGGGCGAGAGCGTTGAACATGGTCTTCTTTTGACGGTTTAACCTGCATGAAAGGATTACTGGAGAAGAAAGCGGGCTTTCTTCCTGTACCTAAAAATTATGCAGTGATGGCAGTGTTGCTTTATTATGAAAAATCCTGATTTCATCTGATATATGTCTGCAGTATTTTGGTTAGGAACTGGAAGTGAGGAATTAGAGTAGGATGTACCTTTGCATCCATGGACTGCAGGCAATCAGAAGTAATAAAATTAGAAATCATCAAAATAAATTTAATGAAAAGGCACAACGTAGAATCTCAGCGAAGGACTCATCATAGTGTAAAAGTTGTTAAGCTCCAGGATAATATCCGCAGAGGACACTTAAAAATTCGTCCAAGTTCAGCCTTGGCAGCTCCTAGGAGGCGAACTGCCTAAGTAGACTGCCGTCTAGGAGAAATACCGAGTGAGTTGCGGTGAACACCGAAGCTGTCGCAGCACGGCAGAACACCCGAGCGCCCAGGTCTGCAAGCGACGTATAACGACGTTATGGAACCGAAGAGATACCGTCATACCAGTGACAAAGCAGAGTTTCGTAAAGAAGGCTCGGTACAACGCAACTTGAAGTATCCAGGTTTCAAGCCAGCATGAAAGAGTCTATGAAAGGTGAAGTTGTGAAAGTCTGAAGTCACTAGGAGAGCTGACAGTGAGGGAAAACTAGGATACGTGACGTCCTAGCCATTCCCACGGCTGCAGAGTGCATGGGAAATGCTAACTTAAATACCTCACTCTTCTTGTCAGCGTGCTGGTTGCCTATTGCCCGGAGCGTAGTCTGAGCCCTTGTGTCAGTTACAGCTATCCAGCGAGAGTGGAGGCTATGGAGGTCGACCCTCAGCTTGCCTGGCTGTCTTCAGTTGTCTGTGGAACCACGAAACCAAGAGCCTGGCAGGAGGACGCTGCTGCTGCCAGCTGCATTGTCAACTTTTGAGGCCACACTTATGGGTGCAGTGGTCATGGATCGCCCTGTTGGAGGCTTGATCTGCGCATCCTGCACACTGTCCGTCACCCATCTTCGAACTGGTGGGCGTCGCTGATGCTCATCCTGTTCCTACGACAGGAATTGATGCTGCTGGGTGCTGTTTCCTAATGGGGTTGAGAGACGACCCCTGCGAACCATCTAGTACTTCAGTTGGACCTGGGGCGAGACTTCTGAGTGCAAATCTTCGACACCCATGAGAGCACTTTCGATACCGATACCCAGAGCTGGCGGCCACCGGATTCCGCAGTTGACAGCCGCTAATGACGTAGCAGCTGCAATCTGATGCTTCGCTGTGCTGGCGACACTGCAAGACGAAAGGAAGCCGGCCTACTGCCACTGACGAGTCGTCACTCTGCCGGAGGAGCTGTGGTGCAATGCTTTGGAAGGCAATCCTGTATTACTACCCGATAAAAGAATTATTGTCAATGACGTTTCCCTGGTGCTCACGAGAATAACTAGGATGTCACCACCATACCCTCCTAGGCTCTCTCCTGATGGCTGTAGGAGTCTGGGACCAGACCCTATAAACTGTTTGAATCGTATATAGTAGTTCCCTATGAAACACATGAAGTAAGTAATGGATAAAGCAGTGTTGTTCATCTGTATTCAAAATGGTCCCCTATTGAGGGAATGAGTGAAAGAGGCAGACAAAGGAATCCTACATTGCCGTTCTATACAATGTCTTATAGGAAGTGGTTTACTGTTGCCTGCGTCTGACATATACTGAAGTGTCACGGAAATATTTGTGTGGGGAGTATGATTGTAATTAGTACTTGTTTGTGGTTATGTTAATATGGAGAGGATAAAGCCAATACTGCCAGATAACCTACTCCTCTCGAATAGCACAAAGGCGGTCGCCAAGTTTAATATCCCCACAAGCCGCAATTTTGCACAACATGAGAAGAACGTTTACTGTTTAATCAAGGACACTATGGAATGGCTGATTATCAGGATCTATACGTCAGCCATTTGCCAGCCACATGCTGACAGTGATACCTTTCTACCACCATTCTGACCGGCTGACCTCTGAACTGAGTACCATTTCACAAACGTGAATTAGGGATGGCTAAGTAGGCTGGTGTATCTGTCTTAGCCATCGGCAAATAAGATACATTTGCGGATGAGAAGTAGAGGTCGTGGAGGGAATCTGCCCCAGTGCGAACAGATGTTAGCGACAGTGTTGGACTGTATTCTGACTGCCTAGGTATGCAGCAGAAAAGAAGCAACTTGACGATATCGTTGAGTGGTTGGAGGGTTAAGCGATAGCTTTTTGCTTGATTCCCATCAGGCATTGTAGATGTATCTACAATAGCTATCTATGTTATTGGGCTGACATTACGAAAACAAGAAAGGATGGATGGCGAAACGAAAGGTAAATTAGATCTATGACATCCCATCGAGTCGGCCGCGGTGGCCGTGCGGTTCTGGCGCTGCAGTCCGGAACCGCGAGGCTGCCACGGTCGCAGGTTCGAATCCTGCCTCGGGCATGGGTGTGTGTGATGTCCTTAGGTTAGTTAGGTTTAAGTAGTTATAAGTTCTACGATGTTGAGTCCCATAGTGCTCAGAGCCATTTGAACCATCCCATCGATGATGTCATTAGAGACTAAAGTCAAGCTTTGGATGACTAGGTTGGAGAAGAAACTTCTTAAACGGAAATATCCTGATACTCTTCTTAATCAGTTTAGGAAACTACGGATCATGTAAACGTAGAGAGTCGGTTTAGGTTTAGAACGCGGAATTCCATAGTTTGAGTTCAGTGTCCCGTCACATATTCCAAAAGCTTAACAGATGGAATGGGGTAGATGTGGATTGCTACGTAGCTAATAGTGAGGTAGGTGAGTTGGGCCAAAGTTCCTTGTTATAGAGCGTCCCAGTAGGATACTGATACGGCAAGAGACAAGGATTTTGGGAAGTGAAATGTGCTGGATGATTAGTGGTTGTCAAAGAAATACTTTTAAACACTTTATTTGTCACTCACCAGTTGGACAAAATACAACATTGTTGAACAGGTACACAGTGCTGTGCCACATCACTACATCACAGTTAGTGCTTATAACACGTAATGAATTTATATTTGATATCTTACAGAGCGCACTAATATTTGATAATTCAGACTGCGTGGGAAACTACTTAAGCTCACTTTGGGCTATGTGTACACAAATGCAGTCGCATTAATCTAGCAACATTTATTTTTAACTAGCAACGTTCACAACTATATAAACCTTTTCATGATTGACAAGTATAAATTGATTTATCCACTTCAAAAAAAATACAAGCTCAAATTATCTTTAAACAAATGAATTTAAAACTATTCCATTTACTGTCAGCGTAGTACAGAAAGCACTTCTGTTATTAACAGGCTTATACCCAATGACAATTTTCATATATATATTCTACCTTTATCCTTAAAATATACTCCGAAAATAATTGACTTCTCATTATTCACCCTCCCTTTTGAACAGCCAGTTCTAATATTGCCAGTCTTTGGTCTAAACTTTAACTTGATGTATTAGTGATTAAGAACCAAAGTTTGAACCAATTTGTTTTACTACCAGTTTTAATTATTATTAGACCGAGTGCACTAATTCGTTGTACGGGAACATGTTCTTAGTGCAATTCAATTATGCTATCGAACATAAACACTCTCTACTGATGTGACACAACACAATGCCTTTTAAAGACTGCCAAGGTTAATTTAGCGTTAGCTTAAGCAACGTTGTCGATCAGCAGCTCCAGTTCCCTTCATCGTTTATTGTGGCTGCATACCAGATCTATGACCGATAATCTGCGTCAGTGGCGCTGCTGTCAACGGACAAGATTGCTGCCACAATACTGGCCTCTTCACCTCTAGTCGCAGAATCCACACACTCTGGCTGCCTTTGAGCGCAGAGGGATGGCTAGTAAAGTAGCGGCAAGCTCTCTGTCGCTCAGTCACCGCAGTTTCTTCCAGACCTTCTCTTCTTGCAGGTAACCCGTCTCTGTCTCACTCCATGACTGTCTTCCCCCTTTTAATCTGTCCAGCGATTGTATATACACAACGCACAGTTCATGTATTTGACAACAGGTGAATAACGTCGCACTCACAACTTACCGTAATCGATAATATAACATCGCTGAGATACGAGATGGCATAATGACATTACAAATACAATTACTTTCTGAATGCGTTTACTGTGTTATAAAGAGATCCTTAATTCCCTTAAAAAGGACGTACTCTACCGCTTGAGGTCTACATTAAGGGCTGAGGTAAGGTCAGAAGAAGATTTCACTGAGAACAGTGATATGGATCATGGTTTTGGAGAGGAGCAGATGTTTTATATCAGGGGACCAAAATGCTGTCAATAAATTATGTTGGTTTGGAAGTGGTAAGGACTGGAACGAGTTTAGACTACGTTGAAAAACTTTCGAAACACAAAACGTACTTTTATGAGAAAATAGACATTACAAATTTTAGGTTCAGTATGGCACTTGGACCAAATTTGCTGGGCGTATGTAGTATTATTATTAGGAAGAGTGCAATGTTAAAACAGTGATTAAAATTCTTCAGCAACTGGAGGTATAAAAATTGGGTAATCAGGGGACTGGATGCGCAGAGTTTAGTAAACGTAGGGCTTGCGTCACACTTGGAAAGACAAGATGGAAGAATGATTATCTGCGAAAGAACAGACACCAGGGACACCACGTGGAATCTGCAGCTGTGAACATATCATGTAGATTGAAGGGGGAGGGGGGGGGGAGAGAGGAAAAACAGGGGAGGGACTATTAATATCAGCTGCATCAGGGCTTTCTGTGGCATCAGCGACGACGAATGAAAATATATCTGCTGGATCGGGATCCGAACCCGGAATTCCCCGCAACTGCACGGACTCTCCCGGCTCGTGTCTCAGCCGACCCACGTTCCCTCCTAGCGCCACTTATTTGCAGTTCCTTTCCATGTCCTACATGTTCGCTACTCGGCGTTTCCGCAGAACATCGCAAGTAGTTGTGCAACCACATTGATTGTGGTGGATCCATCGACCGTCGAAGTTCATCAGTTATATGAATGACAACTCCGAAAGAACAGCCACCATGCTGTGTTTTATATATTATGTAAGCTTGAAGGAGGAGTAGGGAGAAAGGATACGAAACAGATGGGACCACTGACACCAGCTGCATCAGAATTTTGTCGGACGACAAGTGAAAATTTGTGCTGGATCGACTTCTAACTCTGGATCTTTCGATTTTGGACATGTCTGAAAGATAATACAAATGCATTCCTATAACTGATTCGCCACGACGGGCATTGTATCCATCACATTCAATGTGGGTGCACAGTTAAGTGCGACCTCGTGCGGGTATCTCCAAGGAGGACATGGACGGGGACAGCAGATAGATGTCGCTATGTGGGAATGTGGGTCGGCCGAGAGGCATACCGCGATAGTCCGGGCATTTGCAATAAACACTATCCGGATCGCGCAGTGGTTAACTCAATTCCGTGGGTAGTGGGAGATCCCGGGTTAGAATCCCGGCCCGGCACACATTTTCGCTCGTCGCCGCTGATGCAGCACAAAGTCCTGACACAGTAGATATCAACAGCCCTCTTCCATTCCTTCTCCCCTCCCCCTCCTCCTACAATTTATATGAGACTGAATGGTTGCAGTTATTGAAATAGATATGTTAGTGGTGGTGAGAAATACTTTGTACTGAGGTTATGTGTTTGGGATTTTACTGTCGGAAGTGTGATCCTCGCTGTGACGATGCACCTTGCGCAATTAGTCGTTACGTTACGGATTTGGACTTCAGGGGTGTTTCGAAGAAGAAGCTGCTTTGAGTATCGTTCGTTCACAGAGTGATGCACTTCAGTATCATGTCGGGTACTCAGATTGGATTCCACCAACTCTGACGCGATCTAGGGTTCGACATCCTTGACTGACATTATTTATTTATAAAATACGTATAATCTTAGATCAGCGCAAATGGCGCACGCGTACAATTACAGAAATGTCTGAGTCGCCTTTCTTTTTACCGAAATCTTTGTTCGCGTTTGTACCTACACTTGTACTGGACGAGGTGATGTAAAATGCGGCAATTCCCAATCTATTCGTTATTTATTTTTCCTCTAATCGGGTGATGGCAGCCTGCCGAAACGTGTAATTTACTGTTGACGCAGGTAAATAAAGTGAGACGCGGAAATTTCTTTCACTATCTAGGACTGTTTGGTCTTCAGTGTTCTGAAGAGATAAGCTGAAGTGGAGCTACGGTAGTTCAAAATAAAGTAAAATATTAAGCTAATATAAAATGTCTTTCAGTCCCTTCTGACGATCAGCTGTTTTTTATATCACCGTGGGCAATGGCTTTTTAACGATTCTAGTGGATACATCAGCGCCCGTGGCTTGCGGCTAAGGCTACCTTCGTCCTTTCAGACGCGGGAGGGAGTGTCCTCAAGACTTGGGAATCGCGCTCACAAAGGAGCGAGGGCCATCCATCTTCCCGATATAGGTCATTGATCCACGCCGGGTGCTGTGCCCCTCCCCGCGAGAGCCCTGTCGCGTGTGGCTAGTCACGCCAGTGCCCCACTTTCTGCTCTCCTCACGCGTCATCCAGGAGGCTCTGGGCATTGGTAATTTAGTCTAGTGAGCTACCTCCACAATGGTGCCTGTAAACGAAATCCTCACAGACCTGTAATTTAACAATATCATCACGTTAGCGCATGTTATTTGTGCAATAACGGAACGTATTTCGAAAATACGGTGGCGGAAAGAAACTCAACACCAAAATGTAATTAACAATGGAGTAAAGAATTTTAGGGAATACATTTGTCTGGGTAACATATTTATGTAATTTACATTGCAAGATCATGGGTTAATAGAAGCACGATAAAAGCCATTGCATATATAAAATGTTGGTACATCAATAATAGTTGTAACCGCCAGAATGTCGAATGCAAGCATTCAGATGTCCATGCATTATGTTGTACAGATGCCGGATAGTTTGTGGGATGGAGTTCCAAGCCTGTTACACATGGTCGGTCAATACAGGGACGGTTAATGCTGGTTGTGGATGATACTGTTCATCTGATGGTGTCCCGTATGTGTTAGATTGGAGACAAATGTGGTGATCGAGCAGGTCAAGGCAACATGTTCACCCTCTGCATAGCATGTTGCCTTACAACATGCCTCGCAACTCGGTTTTGTTGCTACGCTTTTCCCGTTAGTGTATAATGAAGCTAAGGGTGAGATTACCAAATATTTGCACATTATACAATACTAAAACTCGGTTTGTAAACATCAGAGAATGACTGAATCCTTAACAGCCGTTCTACATCAGCAAATACTAAAGTTTTGTTAATCCGTTAGCAAGGTGTATTGTGAGAAAACACTGAGAATTTCGATGGAAGATCGGTGTGGAGTCCCTTGAAAAGTAGAAAAACGAGAGGATGTACTGACTCGGAAAGGCAAACCTACGTTTACTCTTTTGTAGTATTGGAGAGAGCTTTTCACAGTGTCGACTAGAATACACTCTGTAAGTAGGCTGTTTAGGTTTTTATGTTGGTAACGCCATGTGTTGATGTTGTTGTGGTCTTCAGTCCTGAGACTGGTTTGATGCAGCTCTCCATGCTACTCTATCCTGTGCAAGCTTCTTCATCTCCCAGTACCTACTGCACCCTACATCCTTCTGAATCCGCTTAGTGTATTCATCTCTTGGTCTCCCTCTACGATTATTACCCTCCATACTGCTCTCCAATGCTAAATTTGTGATCCCTTGATGCCTCAGGACATGTCCTACCAACCGATCCCTTCTTCTTGTCAAGTTGTGCCACAAACTCCTCTTCTCCCCAATCCTATTCAATACCTTCTCATTAGTTACGTGATCTACCCACCTAATCTTCAACATTCTTCTGTAGCACCACATTTCGAAAGCTTCTGTTCTCTTCTTGTCCAAACTATTTGCTGTCCATGTTTCACTTCCATACATGGCTACACTCCATACAAATACTTTCAGAACCGAGTTCCTGACACTTAAATCTATACTCGATGTTAACAAATTTCTCTTCTTCAGAAACGCATTCGTTGCCATTGCCAGTCTACATTTTATATCCTCTCTACTTCGACCATCATTAGTTATTTTGCTCCCCAAATAGCAAAGCTCCTGTACTGCTTTAAGTGTCTCATTTTCTAATCTAATACACTCAGCATCACCCGACTTAATTCGGCTACATTCCATTATCCTCGTTTCGCTTTTGTTGATGTTCATCTTATATCCTCCTTTCAAGACACTGTCCATTCCGTTCAACTGCTCTTCCAAGTCCTTTGCTGTCTCTGACAGAACTACAATGTCATCGGCGAACCTCAAAGTTTTTATTTCTTCTCCATGGATTTTAATACCTACTCCGAACTTTTCTTTTGATTCCTTTATTGCTTGCTCAATATACAGATTGAATAACATCGGGGATAGGCTACAACCCTGTCTCACTCCCTTACCAACCACTGCTTCCCTCTCATACCCCTCGACTCTTATAACTGCCATGTGGTTTCTGTACAAATTGTAAATAGCCTTTCGCTCCCCGTATTTTACGCCTGCCACCTTTAGAATTTGAAAGAGAGTGTTACATTCAACATTGTCAAAAGCTTTCTCCATGTCTACAAATGATAGAAACGTAGGTTTGCCTTTCCTTAATCTTTCTTCTAAGATAAGTCGTAGGGTCAGTATTGTCTCACGTGTTCCAACATTTCTACGGAATCCAAACTGATCTTCCTCGAGGTCGGCTTCTACCAGTTTTTCCATTCGTCTGTAAAGAATTCGCGTTAGTATTTTGCAGCTGTGACTTATTAAACTGATAGTTCGGTAATTTTCACATCTGTCAACACCTGCTTTCTTTGGGATTGGAATTATTATATTCTTCTTGAAGTCTGAGGGAATTTCGCCTGTCTCATACATCTTGCTCACCAGATGGTAGAGTTTTGTCAGGACTGGCTCTCCCAAGGCTGTCAGTTGTTCTAACGGAATGATGTCTACTCCCGGAGCCGTGTTTCGACTTAGGTCTTTCAGTGCTCTGTCCAACTTTTTACGCAGTATCATATCTCCCATTTCATCTTCATCTACCTCCTCTTCCATTTCCATAATACTGTCGTCAAGTACGTCACCCTTGTATAGGCCCTATCTATACTCGTTCCACCTTTCTGCTTCCCCTTCTTTGCTTAGAACTGGGTTTCCATCAAAGCTCTTGATATTCATGAAAGTGGTTCTCCTTTCTCCAAAGGTCTCTTTAGTTTTCCTGTAAGCAGTATCAATCGTACCCCTAGTGAGATAACCCTCTACATCCTTACGTTTGTCCTCTAGCTATCCTTGCTTAGCCATTTTGCACTTCCTGTCGATCTCATTTTTGAGACGTTTGTATTCATTTTTGCCTGCTTCATTTACTGCATTTTTCTATTTTCTCCTTTCATCAATTAAATTCAATATTTCTTCTGTTACCCTAGGGTTTCTACTAGCCCTCATCTTTTTGCCTATTTGATCCTCTGCTACCTTCACTATTTCATCCCTCAAAGCTACCCATTCTTCTTCAACTGTATTTCTTTCCCCCAGTCCTGTCAATTGTTCCCTCAGGCTCTCCCTGTAACTCTGTACAACCTCTGATTCTTTCAGTTTATCCAGGTCCCGTCTCCATAAATTCCCACCTTTTTGCAGTTTCTTCAGTTTTAATCTGCAGCTCATAACCAATAGATTGTGGTCAGAGTCCACATCTGCCCCTGGAAATGTCTTACAATTTAAAACCTGGTTCCTAAATCTCTGTCTTGCCATTATATAATCTATCTGATACCTTTTAGTATCTCCAGGGTTCTTCCACGTATACAACCTTCTTCCATAATTCTTGAACCAAATGTTGGCTATGATTAAGTTTTACTCTGCGCAAAATTCTACCAGGCGGCTTCCTCTTTCATTTCTTAGCCCCAATCCGTATTCACCTATTACGTTTCCTTCTCTCCCTTTTCCTACACTCGAATTCCAGTCACCCATGACTATTAAATTTTCGTCTCCCGTCACTACCTGGATAATTTCTTTTATCTCATCATACATTTCATCAATCTCTTCATCATCTGCGGAGCTAGTTGGCACATAAACTTGTAGTACTGTGGTAGGCGTGGGCTTCGTATCTATCTTGGCTACAATAATGCGTTCACTATGCTGTTTGTAGTAGCTTACCTGTACTCCTATTTTTTTTATTCATTATTAAACCTACACCTGCATTACCCCTATTTGATTCTGTATTTATAACCCTGTATTCACCTGACCAAAAGTCTTGTTCCTCCTGCCATCGAACTTCACTAATTCCCACTATATCTAAGTTTAACCTATCCATTTCCCTTTGTAAATTTTCTAACCTACCTGCCCGATTAAGGGATCTGACATTCCACGCTCCGATCCGTAGAATGCCAGTTTTCTTTCTCCTAATAATGACGTCCTCTTGAGTAGTCCCCTGCCGGAGATCAAGAATGGGGGACTATTTTATCTCCGGAATATTTTACCCAAGAGGACGCCATCATCATTTAACTAGACAGTAAAGCTGCATGCCCTCGGGAAAAATTACGGCTGTAGTTTCCCCTTGCTTTCAGCCGTTCGCAGTACCAGCACAGCAAGGCCATTTTGGTTAGTGTTACAAGGGCAGATCAGTCAATCATCAAGACTGTTGCCCCTGCAACTACTGAAAAGGCTGCTGCCCCTGTTCAGGAACCATGCGTTTGTCTGGCCTCTCAACAGATACCCCTCCGTTGTGGTTGCACCTACGGTACGGCTATCTGTGTCGTTGAGGCACGCAAGCCCTCCCACCAACGGCAAGGTCCATGTAGCTCTCTATATTAAAATAACTGACTGTGCTGTGTGCAGTCTGTGGCTGGTTTGCATTGTTGGAATTTGCTATTGTAGTGTTGGGCAATTGGCTGTTAACAGCGCGTAGCGTTGCGCAGTTGGAGGTGATCCGCCGGCAGTGGTGGATGTGGGGAGAGAGATGGCGGAGTTTTGAGAGCAGATGATCTGGACATGTGTCCATCAGAGACAGTAAATTTGTAAGACTGGATGTCATGAACTAATATGTATATACACTCCTGGAAATGGAAAAAAGAACACATTGACACCGGTGTGTCAGACCCACCATACTTGCTCCGGGCACTGCGAGAGGGCTGTACAAGCAATGATCACACGCACGGCACAGAGGACACACCAGGAACCGCGGTGTTGGCCGTCGAATGGCGCTAGCTGCGCAGCATTTGTGCACCGCCGCCGTCAGTGTCAGCCAGTTTGCCGTGGCATACGGAGCTCCATCGCAGTCTTTAACACTGGTAGCATGCCGCGACAGCGTGGACGTGAACCGTATGTGCAGTTGACGGACTTTGAGCGAGGGCGTATAGTGGGCATGCGGGAGGCCGGGTGGACGTACCGCCGAATTGCTCAACACGTGGGGCGTGAGGTCTCCACACTACATCGATGTTGTCGCCAGTGGTCGGCGGAAGGTGCACGTGCCGGTCGACCTGGGACCGGACCGCAGCGACGCACGGATGCACGCCAAGACCGTAGGATCCTACGCAGTGCCGTAGGGGACCGCACCGCCACTTCCCAGCAAATTAGGGACACTGTTGCTCCTGGGGTATCGGCGAGAACCATTCGCAACCGTCTCCATGAAGCTGGGCTACGGTCCCGCACACTGTTAGGCCGTCTTCCGCTCACGCCCCAACATCGTGCAGCCCGCCTCCAGTGGTGTCGCGACAGGCGTGAATGGAGGGACGAATGGAGACGTGTCGTCTTCAGCGATGAGAGTCGCTTCTGCCTTGGTGCCAATGATGGTCGTATGCGTGTTTGGCGCCGTGCAGGTGAGCGCCACAATCAGGACTGCATACGACCGAGGCACACAGGGCCAACACCCGGCATCATGGTGTGGGGAGCGATCTCCTACACTGGCCGTACACCACTGGTGATCGTCGAGGGGACACTGAATAGTGCACGGTACATCCAAACCGTCATCGAACCCATCGTTCTACCATTCCTAGACCGGCAAGGGAACTTGCTGTTCCAACAGGACAATGCACGTCCGCATGTATCCCGTGCCACCCAACGTGCTCTAGAAGGTGTAAGTCAACTACCCTGGCCAGCAAGATCTCCGGATCTGTCCCCCATTGAGCATGTTTGGGACTGGATGAAGCGTCGTCTCACGCGGTCTGCACGTCCAGCACGAACGCTGGTCCAACTGAGGCGCCAGGTGGAAATGGCATGGCAAGCCGTTCCACAGGACTACATCCAGCATCTCTACGATCGTCTCCATGGGACAATAGCAGCCTGCATTGCTGCGAAAGGTGGATATACACTGTACTAGTGCCGACATTGTGCATGCTCTGTTGCCTGTGTCTATGTGCCTGTGGTTCTGTCAGTGTGATCATGTGATGTATCTGACCCCAGGAATGTGTCAATAAAGTTTCCCCTTCCTGGGACAATGAATTCACGGTGTTCTTATTTCAATTTCCAGGAGTGTATATTATAACTTTTGAACACTATAAGGTAAATACATTGTTTGTTCTCTATCAAAATCTTTCATTTGCTAACTATGCCTATCATTAATTAGTGCCTTCAGTATTTAGAATCTTTTATTCAGCTGGCAGTATTGGCGCACGCTGTATTGCAGTAGTTTGGGCAACGAAAATTTTGTGAGGTAAGTGATTCATGTCAGGGCCATTCTTTTGTAGGGATTTTTGAAAGTCAGATTGCGTTGTGCTAAAAATATTGAAAATATTGTATGTCAGTTTAAGCACAGTCATTTATAATTTTTCTAAGGGGACGTTTCAACTCTTAGACATTCTGAACTTAGCAGGTCTAAAGTGCAGGGAGTGAAAGGTTATAAACACTATGAACAGAAATCATACCGCATTGAAGAGTTGGGTGAGGAAGGGGGGTGGAGGGAGGGCGGATGCGTTGGAGGCCAGCTGTGGTTGAGAAGGGAGTGAGAGATCATTGTTGCCAATTCCCGATGTTATTCATTCTCCATATTGGGCAATCAGTAAAGGGAACCAAAGAATAACTTCGAGAAGGAATTAAAATTCGGGGAGAAATAATAAAAGCTTATGAGGATTGCCGATAACATTGTAATTCTGTCAGCGATAGCAAAAGGACTTGGTAGAGCAGTTCAGCGAAATAGACACTCTCTTGAAAGAAGGATGTAAATTGAACACTAACAACAGCAAAACATGTGTAATGGAACGTAGTAGAATTAAATCAGGTGATTCTGGGGGAATTGGACTATGGAACGAGATACTTAACGTAGTAGATGAATTTTGCTCTTTGAGCAGCAAGATAAATGATGATGGCGGAAGTAGAGAGGATATAAAATGTAGACTGCCAATGAGAAGAAGTTTTTTCAGTATGTAAGAAAGTGAAACATGGACAATAAACAGACGAGAATAGATGCTTTTCAAATGTGGTGCTTCCGAAGAATATATCACGTAATCAATGAGGAAGTACCGAATAGAATTTGAGATAAAACAAATTAACTGCATAACTTGACTAAAAGAAGGGACTTGTTGATTGTACACATTCAGAGACTTCAATGGATCACCAGTTTAGCATTTTAGGAAAATGTGGGAGGTAAAAATTGTACAGGGAGTCCAAGACATGAATGCAGTAAACAGGTTCAAAAGGACGTGGGCTGCAGTAGTTACTCGGAGACGAAGTGGTTTGCACAGGATACAGTAGGGCCAAGAGGTGCATCAAACTATTCTTTGGACCGAAGACCACGACGACAACAACATCATTCAATGTTGTCACAAAAAAGGTCTCTTTAGGTCAGGTGTGCTACATGCATGTATGTATGTTTGTCGTACATATGACCTATCTTAAGTTGTACATTGTAACTTTCAAGTAAGGAGGAAGGGAAGGAAGAAGAGAAATATGGATATAAATCTGTTGAATACTACAATACGCTTGTGTATTTCATGTGTGTGTGTGTGTGTGGGGGGGGGGGGGCTGACTAGCGAAAGAAAAAACTTACAAATTTCATAGACTACCATATCTACCATAAAATAGCTGACTTTCTCAAAATGGATAATTTCACTTATTTATGAAAACAACATTAAGTTAAATTACATGACAATCCAGGTATTATAAAGCCAGGATGAAGAAAATAAATAAAAACCCAAATGAGGAAACAATGCAGAGAATGGCACCACACACTGTCAATAGCTATTCGTGGTGAGAGTCTATCATCTTCAAAGTTTCCTAATACACTTTGGAATATGAAACATCTGTCAGACTGATGGGAAAATTCTTTTTTGAAGTTATAATGTTTTATATGGGAAGCCCTAAACTTTTTAATTAATTAGTGATAAAGTAGCACTTACAAATCCGAAGAACTGTGGATCTACATGCAAATGTGAATCGTCTGATGCCGAGTCGTAATTAATGTTTCGGAGATTGGAATTAATGATTCATCAGTGTCACTCTTAGGGCTATTGTCATATAAGTGAGAATTCCCATAAAATAGCAACAATACGAAATTATTCGAGGATTAACGCACGTAACAGGGCATAAATTTGAAACACCACATTGTTGCTTAATTACATTTTGTTTTACACGCGATTTGGCAATACAGTATTTCTGGAAATTATTCGTCCAGAATATTTGTTCATTGAAAAGTTACTAGAGCAATAACTGAACTTGAAAAATATTCTGAAACAAAAAATTTTATGCATACAATCTTGTCAAATATTTTGGAAGGGTATTAGTTATAGATTAGAGTAACTAAGACCAGTATCATGGAAGTTAACGACAAGAAGTAGCAAATATTACAATGGAAGAAACTGAAATCCAGCAAACGACTACTATTATGAAGTTACGATCGTTAAAAATTGGGGCAATTATACCGCAGAGGTAGAAGAAGAATTCATTTGATTATTAGAGCATCTGCACAAGAGAAACAAACAGCTTTTCAACAACGAAAAACATGTATTTTGTGAGAAAATACATCTGGAGTACGGAACTGTGTAGGTGCGAAAGCTGGTCTCTCTCAATCAATAATAGAGAAATTCTACCAGAAAAGGAAATGTCGTGGAAAAGCATCAAAAACAAATTTGGGAAGAAGAAAACCATCACTCCAACGGGCCATTTTAAGGCATAAGCGCACACATAAAAACATTTATGAAGGAATGTTTCTTAAGTAAAGTTACGAGAGATGCTAAATAGAGCATCAATGAAGATCTCGTGCAGTGCTTTGGGTACCAAAACGACAATGCATTAATGGAAATTCTACATCTACATTCTACATTTATACTCCGCAAGCCACCCAAAGGTGTGTGGCGGAGGGCATTTTACGTGCCGCTGTCATTACCTCCCTTTCCTGTTCCAGTCGCGTATGGTTCACGAAAGGGAGGTAATGACAGTGGCACGACGACAATGCGAAACATTTAGTAATTATGACGTTGACAGTGATGCTGATACGAAAAAGTGAAACTCACTGAACGAGTTTCAGGTTTTTTTTTTTTAAAATCTGATTTATGAAACTGTCATAAAGAGAAAAATTACTTCATTTTAATAAATGGTAATTCTTTCATAAATTAATTTGCCATATATAAGAGTTTGACGCTAGAAACCCTCATTAATCACTTTTTATGGTCCAGGGGTAGCGTCTTTGATTCATAATCGTCTTCCGTCCCGGGTTCGATCCCCGCCACTGCCTAAATTTTGATAAATAATCAGCATTGTCAAAGAGGGCGGAGGAGCGGATAGAGGTTCAGGGCACTCTCTTGTCCTAGGGGTGGGAAATTGCCACTAAAGGCGGAAGAATCAGCAATGATCAAGGACATGAGGATGCAGAAGGCAATGGAAACCACTGCATTAAAGAGACGTAACGTGTATCCACAGGACATGTGGCCTGTAATTATAGGTGTGTCATGATGATCTCTCCATTGGCAAAAGATTCCGGAATAGTCCCCCATTCGGATCTCCGGGAGGGGACTGCCAAGGGGGAGGTTACCATGAGAAAAAGACTGAATAATCAACGAAAGGATAACGTTCTCCGAGTCGGGGCGTGGAATGTCAGAAGCTTGAACGTGGTAGGGAATCTAGAAAATCTGAAAAGGGAAATGAAAAGGCTCGATCTAGATATAGTAGGGGTCAGTGAAGTGAAGTGGAAGGAAGACAAGGATTTCAGGCCAGATGAGTATCGGGTAATATCAACAGCAGCAGAAAATGGTATAACAGGTGTAGGATTCATTATGAATAGGAGGGTAGGGCAGAGGGTGTGTTACTGTGAACAGTTCAGTGACCGGGTTGTTCTAATCACAATCGACAGCAGACCAACACCGACAACGATAGTTCAGGTATACATGCCGACGTCGCAAGCTGAAGATGAACAGATAGAGAAAGTGTATGAGGATATTGAAAGGGTAATGCAGTATGTAAAGGGGGACGAAAATCTAATAGTCATGGGCGACTGGAATGCAGTTGTAGGGGAAGGAGTGGAAGAAAAGGTTACAGGAGAAAATGGGCTTGGGACAAGGAATGAAAGAGGAGAAAGACTAATTGAGTTCTGTAACAAGTTTCAGCTATTAATTGCGAATACCCTGTTCAAGAATCACAAGAGGAGGAGGTATACTTGGAAAAGGCCGGGAGATACGGGATGATTTCAATTAGATTACATCATGGTCAGACAGAGATTCCGAAATCAGATACTGGATTGTAAGGCGTACCCAGGAACAGATATAGACTCAGATCCCAATATAGTAGTGATGAAGAGTAGGCTGAAGTTCAAGACATTAGTCAGGAAGAATCAATACGCAAAGAAATGGGATATGGAAGTACTAAGGAATGACGAGATACGTTTGAAGTTCTCTAACGCTATAGATACAGCAATAAGGAATAGCGCAGTAGGCAGTACAGTTGAAGAGGAATGGACATCTCTAAAAATGCCCATCACAGAAGTTGGGAAGGAAAACATAGGTACAAAGAAGGTAGCTGCGAAGAAACCATAGGTAACAGAAGAAATACTTCAATTGATTGATGAAAGGAGGAAGTACAAACATGTTCCGGGAAAATCAGGAATACAGAAATACAAGTCGCTGAGGAATGAAATAAATAGGAAGTGCAGGGAAGCTAAGACGAAATGGCAGCAATAAAATTTGAAGACATCGACAAAGATATGATTGTCGGAAGGACAGACTCAGCATACAGGAAAGTCAAAACAACCTTTGGTGACATCAAAAGCAACAGTGGTAACATCAAGAGTGCAACGGGAATTCCACTGTTAAATGCAGAGGAGAGAGCAGATAGGTGGAAAGAATACATTGAAAGCCTCTATGAGGGTGAAGATTTGTCTGAAGTGATAGAAGAAGAAACAGAAGTCGATTTAGAAGAGATAGGGGATTCAGTATTAGAATCGGAATTTAAAAGAGCTTTCGAGGACTTACGGTCAAAAAAGGCAGAAGGGATAGATAACATTCCATCAGAATTTCTAAAATCATTGGGGAGAGTGGCAACAAAACGACTATTCGCGTTGGTGTGTGGAATATATGAGTCTGGCGATATACCATCTGCCTTTCGGAAAAGCATCAGCCACACAATTCCGAAGACGGCAAGAGTTGACAAGTGCGAGAATTATCGCACAATCAGCTTAACAGCTCATGCATCGAAGCTGCTTACAAGAATAATATACAGAAGACTGGAAAAGAAAATTGAGAATGCGCTAGGTGACGATCAGTTTGGCTTTAGGAAAAGTAAAGGGACGAGAGAGGCAATTCTGACGTTACGGCTAATAATGGAAGCAAGGCTAAAGAATAATCAAGACACTTTCATAGGATTTGTAGACCTGGAAAAAGCGTTCGACAATATAAAATGGCGCAAGCTGTTCGAGATTCTGAAAAAAGTAGAGGTAAGCTATAGGGAGAGACGGGTCATATACAATATGTACAACAACCAAGAGGGAATAATAAGAGTGGACGATCAAGAACGAAGTGCTCGTATTAAGAAGGGTGTAAGACAAGGCTGTAGCCTTTCGCCCCTACTCTTCAATCTGTATATCGAGGATGGAAATAAAAGAAAGGTTCAGGAGTGGAATTAAAATACAAGGTGAAAGGATATCAATGATACGATTCGCTGATGACATTGCTATCCTGAGTGAAAGTGAAGAAGAATTAAATGATCTGCTGAACGGAATGAACAGTCTAATGAGTACACAGTACGGTTTGAGAGTAAATCGGAGAAAGACGAAGGTAACGAGAAGTAGTAGAAATGAGAGCAACGAGAAACTTAAAATCATGATTGATGGTCAATGAAGTTAAGGAATTCTGCTACCTAGGCAGTAAAATAACCAAGACGGACGTAGCAAGGAGGACACCAAAACAGACTCGCTATGGCAAAAAAGGCATTTGTGGCCAAGAGAAGTCTACTAATATCAAATACCGGCCTTAATTTGAGGAAGAAATTTCTGAGGATGTACGTCTGGAGTACAGCATTGTATGGTAGTGAAACATGGACTGTGGGAAAACCGGAACAGAAGAGAATCGAAGCATTTGAGATGTGGTGCTATAGACGAATGTTGAAAATTAGGTGGACTGATAAGGTAAGGAGTGAGGAGGTTCTACGCAGAATCGGAGAGGAAAGGAATATGTGGAAAACACTGATAAGGAGAAGGGACAGGATGATAGGACATCTGCTAAGACGTGAGGGAATGACTTCCATGGTACTAGAGGGAGATGTAGAGGGTAAAAACTGTAGAGGCAGACAGAGATTGGAATACGTCACGCAAATAATTGAGGACGCAGGTTGCAAGTGCTACTCTGAGATGAAGAGGGTAGCACAGGAAAGGAATTCGTGGCGGGCCGCATCAAACCAGTCAGTAGACTGATGACAAAAAAAAAAAAAAAAAAAAAAAAAAAAAAAAAAAAAAAATTACATTTAATGTGGTAAGTTTAAATTTCTGTTAGTTTTTAGGTACCAATAGGCCAAGAAAGAGAAATCTACCAGTCTTCACATGTTGTAAACAATGAATAGAAGAAAAGAATGCTGTAAAATGCCACAGGGAGCATGAAAGAGCCCTCAGAAATGTAGGAAAATGTAGATATAACCAAAACTGTTACCCTGTAACGAGATTCGACGCATGAGTGTTAGAAGCTGTATATTCCAAAAGATGGTAGGGTCGGTTGGTTACATGTTTAGGATAGATGTTACACTAGATTTCAAAATGCTTGTTATTCTTTAGCAAGAGTTTAGTCTGTGTGTTTTAAATTCAAGCGGTCATATTAATATGGAGTTCGTTATCTTCATGATGTTTTCGGTTTGAATTTTGATGGAGGTATTTTTTGCTGATATCGATTGTCTGTGAGAAAGTGAAATGCTCGGAGATGCTGAAAAATGAGACATCGATCTATTGTAAATAAGAGAGTAAAGTAACTTCAGAACTGTTCCAGAGATTCGACAGGCAGTAGACCGCTCTATTCGCAACAGAACAGGCTCTGCTCACGGTATACTGCGCCTTCCACATCGCTGGCAACGGGTTCTACACAACGCTGGAGACTACTTTGAAGGACAGTAACAGGTGCAAACATGTAACGGTTGTGAATAAATAGTTGCTACAGTTTAAATTCCAACCTTCGTATAAGGTGAACATCAACAACAGCAAAACGAGGAGAATGGAACGTAGTCGAATTAAATCAGGTGACAAGATTCCTTTAATTTACGTCTATGGTCACAAACTTTTTGTTAACAGATTACCGGTTTCGGTCGATAATGACCATAATCAGATCTGTTTTATAAAAACAACCTCCTAAAGTATAGATCTGATGATGGTCATTGTCGACCGAATCTGTTAACAAAAAGTTTGTGACCATAGACGTAAATTAAAGGAAACTTATTGTATATACGGGTCACTTTTTTATTCGCTACAATGTCGGAGCTTGTGAAATCAGGTGATGCTGAGGGAATAAGATTAGGAAATGAGACACTAAAAGTAGTAAGTGAGTTTTGCTATTTTGGGAGCAAAATAACTGACGATTGTCAAAGTAGGGATGATATAAAACGTAGACTGGCTATGGTAAGGAAAGCGTTTCTAAAGAAGAGAAATTTGTTAACATCGAGCATAGATTTAACTGTTAGGAAGCGTTTTCTGAAAGTATTTGTGTGGAGTGTAGCCATGTATTGAAGTGAAACATGGACGGTAAACAGTGAAGACTAGAAGGGAATAGAAACTTTCGAAATGTGATGCTACAGAAGAATGTTGAAGATTAGACGGGTACATCGTGTAACTAATGAGGAGGATCTGAACAGAATTGGGGGAAAGAGAAATTTATGGCACAACTTGACAAGAAGAAGGGATCGGTTGGTAGGACACATTCTGAGGCATCAACGGATCACCAATTTAGTACTGGAGGGAAGCGTGGTGGTTAGAAATCGTGGAGGGAGACCAAGAGATGAATACAGTAAGCAGATTCAGAAGTATGTAGGTTGCAGTAGTTATTTGGAGATGAAGAGGCATGCCCAAGGTAGAGTAATATGGAGAGATGCATCAAATCAGTCTCTGGACTGAAGATCACAACACAACCAGAACGGATTCAGGAAAATACCGTTCTAGTGAAGTACAACTAGCTTTTTGTTCTCACAAAGTAATGAGTGCTATTGGCTGCAGATGTCAAATTGATTCCATGTTTTTAGATGTCTAGAAGGCTGTTCCTCACAAGCGAGTTTAAATTAAATTGAGCGCGTATGGTGTATCGCCGTGTTACTGGATTGGTGATTTTTTGTCAGAAAAGTTATAGTTCGTAGTAACTGACGGAAAGTCATCGAGTAAAAGGTGCTATAGACCCTCTGCCGTTCCTAATCTACATAATCCGTTAAGGAGACTATCTGAGCAGCCCTCTTAGATTGTTTGCAGATGCTGCTGCCATTTACCGTCCTATAAAGTCATCAGATGATGAAAACAAATTTTAAAACGGTTTAGACAAGATGTAGGTATGGTGTGAAAAGTGCTAATGACTCTAAGAACGAGAAGTGTGGAGTCATCCACATGAGTTCTTTAAAGAATCCGCTACATTCCGTTTACGGGATAGAGCACACTAATCTAAATCCTGTATATTCAACTAAATGCTTACAGCTTGGAAACCTACCACTATCGGGCGCATCTTCACACACGTCTTCGCCGGTGTTTGTGGCGCAGTTCGAAGCGGGACACATCACTGAAGACAGTTCTACTTGTCAGTAAGGTTACTGGCCTAAGTCGTGAGCAGGGATGTCCCAGACAAAGGTGGGATACCAACCTGAGTGTTGGCACCAAATGGTCCTATAACCAGGAGTGATGGTCTGGGATACCACGTCTTTTCATAGCGGGCCTCTTTGACTGTCATCTGTGGCACCTTTACAGCACAGGGGGGTATGTCGACGATACTATGCTCTCCGTTTTGTTGCCCTTCATGGCCAGCCTTTCTGGGCTTACATTTCAGCAAGATAATGCCTGCCCACACACAGCGAGTTTCTACTGCTTGTCGCTGGCCGGTGTGGCCGTGCGGTTCTAGGCGCTACAGTCTGGAGCCGAGCGACCGCTACGGCCGCAGGTTCGAATCCTGCCTCGGGCATGGATGTGTGTGATGTCCTTAGGTTAGTTAGGTTTAATTAGTTCTAGGCGACTGACGACCTCAGAAGTTAAGTCGCATAGTGTTCAGAGCCATTTGAATCTACTGCTTCTCTTCGTGCATCCCAAACCTTACCCCGGCCAGCGACGTCACAAGTTCTCTCCCTAAGTGAGAAAACTTGGAACATTAGGGGCAGGGCCCTCCAACCAGCTTGTGATTTTGCGATCTAAAGCGTCAGTTGGCCAGAATTTGGCACGATACGCCTCAGGAAGACAGCCAACAACTCTATCAGGTAATGTTACCCTGAGTAACTGCCTCCATAAGAGGCAGAGGAGGACCAACACATTACTGACCTACTCATCTTGGAAAGCTCTTTCTATTTAAGGATCAACCAGTTTTTCTGAAACTGTAATCATTCATTTTTCTGTATATTATTCGGATAATTCCTTCGTGGGGCGTCGGATATTTTTTTCTTTTTTGTCATAGGCTGTATTCTAAGAGCATTTTCGTGCGGGTTCTGAGCGTCCGAGGCGACGCACTCCCCTCGTCAGTCGCGTGGACCCCCAGCCCGCTGGATAACGAGCCTAGCGCGCCCTCCGCCAGCGGCGGGTGTTGGCTTTGCGGCGCTATCGGCGCGGCATCTCGGAGACACCTGCGGCGCAGCGCGGCACGCGGTGTCTCAGTGTGGCTGCGGCGTCCACGGCCCACGGCCCACGGCCCGCAGTGTCGGTGTAGCGTCCGCGTCGTTAGCCGCAGCTCACACCACGCCACGCCGCGCCGGCCCACGCATTCTTTTGTTGTCTCCCACGCCGGGACCCGCACCTAAATCCCGGGACTCCTCCCCTGTCGCGCGCCAGATGGCACATCTCCCGGCTACGCTACTAAATGAACAGCCCGGCGGACGGACTATGCGGGTCCTGTTCCCTACACGGCCAGTTTGTCTGTCAAGAGGCGGCGCGGCCCGGGTCGCTGCAGCAGCACCGCCAGGCGGAGCGGTGCTGTGCGTGGGTCTCCGCTGGAGAGGTGTGAGGACGCGGTCTCTCGCTACCGCTACTGTTGTGTCACACCGGCGAAGGACTCAGACTGTGGAGTACGTGTCACGTATCACTGCGCTGGGGCGTAAGTTCGTAGCGTTTTCCGTAAGTTCACCAAAAACTACAGTTGCACATAATAGAAACTTTAGACATCTTTACGACGTTTCACTTCCATACATGGCTACACTCCATACAAATACTTTCAGAAACGACTTCCTAACTCTTACATCAATACTCGATGTTAACAAATATCTCTTCTTCAGAAACACTTTCCTTGCCATTGCCCATCTACATTTTATATCCTCTCTGCTTCGACCATCATCAGTTACTTTGCTCCCCAAATAGCAAATCTCCTTTACTACTTTAAGTGTCTCATATCCTAATCTAATTCCCTCAGCATCACCCGACTTAATTCGACTACTTTCCATTATCCTTGTTTTGCTTTTGCTGATGTTCATTTTATACCCTCCTTTCAAGACACTGTCCATTCCGTTCAACTGCTCTTCCAAGTCCTTTGCTGTTTCTGACAGAATTACAAAGTCATCGGCGAACCTCAAAGTTTTTATTTCTTCTCCATGGATTTTGTTTCCTTTACTGCCTGCTCAATATACATCGGGGAAAGGCTACAACCCTGTCTCACTCCCTTTCATGTCCCTCGACTCTTATAACTGCCATCTGGTTTCTGTACAAATTGTAAATAGCCTTTCGCTCCCTTTATTTTACCCCTGCCACCTTCAGAATTTGAAAGAGAGTATTCCAGTCAACATTGTCAAAAGCTTTCTCTAAGTCTACAAATGCCAGAAACGTTTGCCTTTCCTTAATCTTTCTTCTAAGATAAGTCGTAGGGGCAGTATTGCCCCACGTGTTCCAACATTTCTATGGAATCCAAACTGATCTTCCCCGAGGTCAGCTTCTACCACTTTCTCCATTCGTCTGTAAAGAATTCGCGTTAGTATTTTGCAGCTGTGACTTATTAAACTGATAGTTCGGTAATTTTCACATCTGTCAACACCTGCTTTCTTTAGGATTGGAATTATTATATTCTTCTTGAAGTATGAGGGAATTTCGCCTGTCTCATACATCTTGCTCACCAGATGGTAGAGTTTTGTCAGGACTGGCTCTCCCAAGGCTGTCAGTAGTTCTAGTGGAATGTTGTCTACTCCTGGGGCCGTGTTTCGACTTAGTTCTTTCAGTGCTCTATCAAACTCTTCACGCAGTATCATATCTCCCATTTCATCTTCATCTACATCCTCTTCCATTTCCATGATATTGTCCTCAAGAACATCGCCTCTGTATACACCCTCTATAGACTCCTTCCACCTTTCTGCTTTGCCTTCTTTACTTACAACTGGGTTTCCATTTGTGCTCTTGATATTCATGGAAGTGGATCTCTTTTCTCCAAAGGTCTCTTTAATTTTCCTGTAGGCAAAATGTGGTGCTACAGAACAATGCTGAAGATTAGATGGGTAGATCACATAACTAATGAGGAGGTATTAAATAGAATTGGGGAGAAGAGGAGTTTGTAGCACAACTTGACTAGAAGAAGGGATCGGTTGGTAGGACATCTTCTGAGGGGTCAAGGGATCACCAATTTAGTACTGGAGGGCAGTGTGGAGGGTAAAAATCGTAGAGGGAGACCAATAGATGAGTACACTAAACACATTCAGAAGGATGTAGGATGCAGTAGGTACTGGTAGATGAAGAAGCTTGCACAGGATAGAGTAGCATGGAGAGCTGCATCAACCCAGTCTCATGACTGAAGACCACAACAACAACAATGACGCGAAAAATGGCAACTGACTTTAAATAATGAACTGAAAGTAATCCGATAAATTTCTGTCACGCGATAAATCACAACAACCTACAGGCTGTTAATTCAACTAAGTACTTAGCGATAATAAGTATGAATAACTTCAATTGGATCGATCACAAGAATAGTGTTGTGAGGATAGCAAACCAAAGCTGTGATTTATTGGCAGGACACTTTAGAAATGCAGCATGTCTACTAAAGAGATTGCTTGGGTTAAACTTGTCCGCCATCTTCTGAAGCACTGCTGACCGATGTGGGATTCGCATCGGATATCACTGACGGAGCACATCGAAAAATTTCCAGATAAGGGCAGCTCGTTTTGTGCTGTCTAGAAATAGGGGAGAGAGTGCCGCGGATATGATATGTGAATTGCGGTGGCAATCGTTTTACCGTGTGTCGTTCGCGAGTGGAACGGTAGAGAAATAGCTTGAAGTTGGTACGATGAACCCTCTGTCAGGCTCTTAATGGTGAAATGCAAAATAATCTTGCAGATGTAGATGAACTACCAGTCCCAGCACCAACCATCGTCCATCTTCTGCAAATCTTCCTGCAGTTTGCTACCCTCTTTACAGACAACCATATCATCTGCGTACCACCACATGGACCATACTGTCTTGGGGCATTTCTGAAATTACTTTTGCATCTGACGATTTTGTTCCGATAAGGTCGACAATCACGGAAGTTTTAATGTATAATATTGTGGATAGGATTCTCGGATGGAGCAATGCTCTTCCCGAGTGAGTCGTTCAGGCATGACTGACGACATGCCCTCAATCTGCAGGAATGTTTAAGAACGACGCATCCTCTGCTGCATGCTGGTAGCGATCCTCTAGGCTGTGTGGCCAAGCCATTTCTCCGCGTTATTCTTTCTTCCAGGAGTGTCTGTCCAGTAAAGTACGCAGGAGAGCATCTGTGGCGTCTGGATGGCAGGAGAGCCGTTCTGACAGAAGTAAGTCTTTAAGAGTGGGTTGCGATTCGTGGATGGATGGCTCAGTCAGCAGGAGAGTGACCTGCAAAACGTCACATTCCCGGTTCGAGTAGCAGTCCAGCACGCTGTTTTAATCTGCCAGTAAGTCTTAAAAGAGGGCAAATTCCGCTGTAGAATGAAAGATTAACTCACGAAACAAAATGCTGATTCACTAGAACATTCATGGGAGCAGATCAGAGTAAGTCTGAATGATGTTTCCACCAACTGCTGTACAACTTCTCAATTTTATATTACTATCATGATTTTGGCGTCAAGGAATTATGAAGTATAACTATACAGGTAGACTCCGTTAAGTGAAGTGATGATGAAGATCAATTGAACGGGGTGTCCCAGTGTGCAGATAAGAACAAAAGAAACTAAATGTATGGCAAGTAGGTAACAAACATGATTTCCAACGATAAAACAACAGAGCCACAGAATGAACACCAGTGCAGGCATTAGGTGTGCAGTGAAAATGATCTGAAGATATACTGGTTGATTCTAATTATATCCAACACTGTTGTACTTGATTACGGCTAAGGCAGCAACCATGATATTAATACAAAATAAAGTTGTCGGGTCATTTGGCGGAAACGGCTTTCAAACATTATTACATGACTGTGGCCAAAAATATGAAAATATTGTCTACAATAGTGGATGATCGTATCGTGAAGTTGTTTACAGCCACTAGCGGATTCTCTGTATACCGAGCCACAAGGTGAAGCTGCTCCTTGTCGCTACACAGCACAAGAAGTGCACTGGCACAATGCTACAAAAAGTATTCATAATTTGTAGAAACCTGGTATTCAAAAAGAATTTTAAAGTTGTGCAGATGATTACCTCAAAGTTGAAATATTTTCAGAATAAAAAGATGTAACCGCTCATTAGAGAGTGGTTATACAGAAAGAAGAATTAGATTTAATTCTGTAATACGAACTGACCTAATAGCCAAAAAACGGTAGTAGTATTTCGAAGTAACAGTTAGTTAAAATTTTACAAAGAGTATATATTGGAAACAGATTAACGCAGAGTAGTGCAATGGGAATCAAAGGAAGACATAACAGAGCTGCGTTTTGTTTTGAATGTAATGTATAAACCAATGCACAGCATTGTTAGGTCTCTTGGGGTTTTTTTTTCAGCGGTGGTGAGTGTGTTCACAGTTCTTCCGTGGTAGTCGACATTTTGAGATTAGAAGCCTAATCAATTTGCATTCTTAGAGTTGGATTAGACATTGGAGTGGTGGAGAATAGATTACTTTGGGATAAATTCAGAGACGGAGTCAATAAGGGGGGATTGGGTGTACGAACATTGATATTCAAGTGAATGGTGATTGTACGTATTAAACGAAACGCTACGGTCGTATACATTCGATTGTGAAGAGATTTATTGACAATACGGAAACTTTTACGTTGAATTTGGACTTTATTCGCTGTATGTGAATTATTAAAGAGTGTTGGGGCCGAAAATAGTTTGGACCTTATCACAGTAGTATCTCTGCCGCTCGTTGTCAAGGTGATTCCGCTAATAAACAAGACGTGAAAAATAGTGCCCGTTAAAAGATTAAACTTGTGCTGAACAGATATTTAAAGGATTCTAACCCATAATTAATATCGTGTCGTGAGAATTGAGAAGCTTAGAATTGTAAGACCCAGCGACATATTTATAATTTATCGGACATTAATGGCAAAGAACATTTTCATGGGAAAGCAAATCTGTGGTGATAGGTACACAAAGGAATTTAGTACTGACTGACTCTTATCATACCGAAACAATACACACTTTACTCCTTTCATTGATCCCCCAGTGCAATATCTCATTAATTTAAGTACTTAATTGTGCCATTAAAACAGAAATATACGAGACATTGCCAGTGTTTACTAAATTCCATAATCAGCTAGTACATAGACAATAATATCTGTGAACATTCAAGGGTTATTGAAGGAAACTGATAGACCTTTTTACAAACAGATTTAATAGGATTCAACAAATGCATACAGACTGCTAAAGTAACTAAATCAAATTACTCAGGGAAACAAATTAGTAAAAATGGACTGGAACTCAATTGATATCTTACTCCAGAGTAATAAAATTAAAAACAAAACTGTTTTTGGATCCGTCATGGTTGAAAGTGTATGAAATATCTCTGGAAAAACGCGATCAATTTTCAACTGCTGTTTCACACGACTAGCTTCACAAAATGATCCAGAGATGTTTTATGCCTGACTCACACGGCAGGCAATGGTTCTTAACTAGCCGGGACAATATACATACAAACGTTTGAGATCAGCTCCGCTGCCATGGGGAGGGTGGCGTGGAGCGGGGAAAGGGGGGGAGGGGGGGGACGGCAAACCAATATCTGTGCAGTCGTGACGACGGTGGGTGTGCGGGCATAAAGAGAACCAACTTTGTTGATTCTCGTGTTTTTTTCACCTAAGGTCTCCTTGTTACTGCTGTATTCTTTACCTTTAGAGCACGTTGTTCAGAAATTAGACCATTGTAGGGGTCGCCCAATGCCTGTCTGGAAGTCCTGCTTCATTAGGATGCAGACCGAGGACCTGTGTGTCGTCGTTGGACGCAATAAAACAGCATTCAAGATTATTCCACTTAATACTCACAATATACGTCTTTGCCACGTTTTCTTCGATGGCTACTTAAAACGGACAGGAATCCATTGAATCGAGGCTGCCGAGGGGGCTGTGTCAGCTCGAAAAGCAACTCGCTGCCAGCTTGGTGCGGCGGTTTGCTACCCGCTGGCGGGTTACGCAAGTCCAGCTTGGACATGGCACAGAGTGCGACGAGTGTGTTCTATTCACCCGCCGTTTCGTGGAGTGCTTAGTGCTCAGTGGAGCACGATGTTGGATGCTGTGGTGCCGTGCTGAATGCTGAACCTGGCCCGTCGCTACAGTAAGCCAATATACTTACGCAATGATGGAGTTTAAGGATAGGTTCTGCCATGGATCGGAGACGTTATGGTAGACTGCTGCCCTACCCATCAATGCTGCCAGCTAAGCTGGCTTCAGCGATTCCTGCTGGACTTCATCATTCATGGCTAAGGATCGTTGTTCTTCTCGCAAAGAAGCGAGTGTAAGACAAACACTAAAAAAATCTCACATACGAGTTGTTACCACATCATAACAGAGAATCGAGAGTGAACAACACGAACGCCATTGATCCTACTGATCGGCAGCTCTAGTCTAGTGGGGGTGGAGTGTTTATGTCATCGGGCAGAGACGCCACTCTACGACTTAATTCGCATTGACCGAATCGGTTCGGCTCTACTCGAGTCGTCAACAGTCTTCAGTTCCGGTACATTTGCTTAACGGATTTGTTAAAGTATCTGCACCGCTTAGTCAAGCCTCTCGTAGGCGATGGTGCGTCCTACCTATTGTCTCTTACATAACGTTATGAAGGCTGTTCAGTGTGCATCCATGTAACGATTTTCTGCTGAACACTCTCGCAGTCTCTCTGAAGAGTGTTGAGGCTGCCGTCTTTCTGACCGAGTAACGATGCTGAAATGTTTATGCTTCTAGGCTGGCGGCTGTTAATACTTCCGCCTTTCCTACTAAGAAAAATTTACCCTCCCATTTTCTTAATAATATTTCACGTAACATTATGAAGGCAAATATGGTTGTAATGGGAACCTCGGCGCCACAAGGATTTTAGTGACAGAACTAGATCCCAAGGTTTTGCATCATCATTCAGTATTTATTGTGCGCCAAGTGATATACTCGTAAAAAGTTTCAGAATTACAACAAACAATGAACTTTACCTTCTCTAAAGTGAAACAAAGTTTACGATTTTAAAACAATTCGAGAATATGAAACTTTTAGACAGAAAAACAGCAATTCAGTTTAAAGGAACCTCAAAATTTTTTCCTATGACTTTATTAACAGCCCCTTAGCGGGCAAGAGATCAGTAAATAGCACTTCATTTCACATGAACCAATTAATAAAAAATTTAGCAAATAACAAAATGTATCTAACGAATAATGACAATTCGCAAAATATATTTACAACAGCTAACAAGCCCCAGGCTGCGGCAACCATAATGATTTACCCCTAGAACAAACAAGATGATGGAAATAAAGGACAAGAATTCGATCAATGAAACTGATGGGATCACAACCCATGATTATTAAAATAATTTTGAACAACACGTGGTAATCGCTGACACCAATGGGGACACTCTTCGTGCCCACCAACATTTTTAGGAAAGCATTAACATATGAAACTCTTTTTAGAAATATAAAAAAATATACCTCTTCAATACACAACCCAAAGGTATGGTAATATACAAAATTAAAACGCTTTCGTTTTACATAGAATTTAGTGATCGCTTGGAGAGCACAAACTACGTATTAAACTCTAAAATTGTGTGGAAGCTTTTAGAGGCAGTACAAAACGAATACAACTTATCTTGTATATGAATTCTGTTCACGGAGTTGGCTCCGATAACACCGTCGCCTACAACGGTGGACACAGTCAAAGTTTCGCCAGCGTGACCACCCGACAGCCGCCGGAGGGACAAACAGTGTTCCGATAGAATACAGGTGTGCGAAACAAGAATCACAAGCCCCAACATGGCTCGAACAATCATCTCCGCGCGTAGCATTACAAGGCCCACAAGCAATCAAGTTTAGCTTAAATACCTGGAGTACAGGGAAAGCATTAGTAACTATTAAATTACGGACACCCCAAACCGCGTACATACCACATCAAATTAACACAGCTAGCCCTAGTACACCACAGGGAACACCTCTGCGGTGACACAGTTTCAACTGAGTGAATGAAACATAAATTACGAGCACATATTGACCAAGAAATTTAAATATTAAAAGACTCGGGTCAAAACCACGTCACATTTCCTGTAGAAGCTGTTCACCAAACATCCAATTATAAATCTGCCTTACAGTCATTGCTTATGTGGTGCAGAGGCAACACCCAAAACTCCGCAGAAAATATCTGGCGGAATAACAAGGCTGTCGGACACGACCTCTGCTCGGCAATACACAGTGCTGCCAGAAACAGAGTAAATTCCAGTACTGAGAGAGGGTAAAATAACAAATACCCACAATGATCACAGAGTTTCAAGGTAACGGTGACAGTGAAACAACTCAAGTCTTGATGCAGATAACTTGAATTACTAATCAGCGCCACTCAGAACTAAAAAGGATCATAACAACGACCCAAGCAATAAATAACGAAAATGAAATCAGAGCAAACAGCAAAATAAAACAGCAAACAGCATTAAAAACTACTTCAGGGTAAACACACGCGCAGATATAGAAGCCAAAAAAGACATTCAAATAAAAAGACGTAAGCATAGGAAAACAACCTTACCACGTCTCCAAGAGCCCACGTCAAACGGCAAAATTTCTCCAATTGGGAGATAAATGAGGCAAGTCCGCACAGCATCAACCGTCAACGGCCCCCAAGCGCCTAGGCTCCCCGGATAGCCCACAACACACCGCACCCGTACTGCCGAAGCCGGGCAAATAGATGGCCACTTTGTGAGGCACTCGTAAGGTCGTACTGCCCTCGCCTCTCTCCAGTAATCCCTTTTCTCTCAGCCAGAGCGCGCTACCTCGCACTTGAGTCGCAACCGGCGACCAAAGATCAGAAAAGAGGGTAAGGGTCGATATCCAGAGAGCCGGCACACGAACTTGCAAGGGAAGGGCACGACGTTGGGGACACCGATATATTTCAGACTTTGTATATGTTTAGTGTGCCATTAAAACAACATAATGTGCAAGTATAAAGATGCACTACTGTGGCAGTTCCGAGAAAATCGCAGGAAAAGTTTCACGCACCTATTATGTAATTGATGTATCTGTGCGTTGCGGCCGAACGTTGGGGTTCATGGGGGTGAAATGGTAAGCGTGCGATCTGCGTAAGAGGCAACAGACAATCAATCAGACTTCATTTTTAATCTATATTTTTTCATCATTGTTCATATTATTTAATTTACATGACATTTGAAAGGTAATATAATTTTAAAAAAATAATCACGTAAATTAGCATGAAGTTTTAGTGACTTTCATGTTATTTGACTACTTCCTATTTTTAATTAAATTTGGTTATTGGAACAAACAAAATTGTAACTGTCGACAAGTAACTGAAGAAACGCATAGAGATTTTTTTGAAAATATATGCCTCTCGTGATTTGTTAAATCCCTTCTACATTTAGTTTGGTAGGGCACCCCCAACTACTTTGCTGCAGATGCGGTGACAGGCCCCATTTGGCAGTTAACAGGCGTAGCGGTGAGACGTAGCTAATGCAGCAAGAACGAATAGCATAGGTGCAAATTTTTAGAATATCACAGAATTTACACTTGTGCTGCAAAAATGAAGGTTTGAACGGGAATCGAAACGTCACCTAGTATACGTTTGTCTTAGGAACGGCTTGACCGCCATGGACTCTAACGGCCGTAACCTTCACACAGATACATCAGTTGCACAATCGACACGTAAAACTTCTCTTGCCATTTTCTCGGAATTATCGGAGCAATGCACCTTACGTTATGATGGTTTGATGGCCTACTACAGGTGTACAAAGTTCGAAGTAAATTCGTGATCCCAACGTCGTAACCTCAATTTGTCAGTTGTAGCATGAGAGAAGACATACCAGCTCAGCATTTCTTAGCGTCTGCAACACCCGTTTCGTATAGGTCCAAGTCATTCGGTAGGTTTTCACATTGCACGGCATGCTTAAACCTCTACTAATGTCTTTACCTCTGCACTTAACACGATGAATTGTACAGTTCTTTTGTTCTACTAATACGAGAGTTTTCTGGTACGATCTTCGTTCATTCTAACTCTAATAACCTAATCGTGAACGGGATGTTGACTTTACTGATATTTCGTTATCTGTCTAGTAGTTCTTTCAGCGACGTCATCATCCAGTTTTGTATTTTTAATATGTAACATTAATTTTCAAACAGAGCCACGTTTCGCATGTAAAGTTCCAGAAGTTTTTTCATCGAGCTATGGATGGGAAACGGAGGTCATGTGTCGAAGGTACCTTCCTTTTACTAGCGTGTCAGATATGAGTAGTGCTTGGATTCGACAATCTTTTCTGCTGTTCTCTTCAGTACCATTTCTCGAATGTAGTATACTTCCCGCAGGTCTCCTACCGTGTCTTCCACAGTTTCTAAAGTTTTGCAGGAAGCTACTCTCGTCAATACGACTATCTTATTTCTCTGCCTCGTGATTACTGGGTGTTATGTGATGTCCTTAGGTTAGTTAGGTTTAAGTAGTTCTAAGTTCTAGGGGACTGATGACCATAGATGTTAAGTCCCATAGTGCTCAGAACCATTTTTTGACTATCTTATTTCACTTTGTTCAAACGCACCTCCATACACCTGCTAAATAGCCTTTCCATTACATAAAGCACTCGTAACTCCAGGTCTTCCTTTATATAACTTAAGGGGAAAGATTGCTACGGGACATCCACTCCACTCATTCTTCTCTTACTGATAGGCTGTAGTATCTTGGACACACAACTAAAACAACTGATGAGCGACACATGAACTTTACCCTTCTATACACGACCATGTTTTCGTTGCTAACAAGGGAAAAAATTATGTTCTGCAGCTCCTCTAAGTAGATAATTTCGTTGTAGGCCCCCTCAGTGAATGGTGCACGCATGTAATTGCCCCGAGTTCCGTCTTCTCCCCTTTCGCCGAACGAAACCTGTGACGGGAATTGTAGATCTGTATTCAGGCACCCGGCTTGGCCGACGGGACAAATTTTTCACGTTTTACTAAACAAACAAATAAATAAAGATGAAGCCACTCAGAAGCTCAAATTGGTGGGGGGGCGGCATAAAATATCGCTTCACTTGGTTTGCTCAAATAGGCCGCCCGCTGAACTAATGACGGCAGCTCGTTTCACTGCCCGCGGCCGAACCAGTCCTGCTAACGAGCCGGCCTCTCCTCGCAGCACACACTCACACACACACACACACACACACACACACACACACACACACACACACACGTACGCGTGTACACTCGTTCTCACACATTCCTTCTCTCTCACGCACAAAAGCAACATACGCGCTAGCAGAAGTAGTGTTTCACCTGCCTTTTTGCTTAAACAGTGATATATCGAGAGGTCACAGCATTCGCATACGTGGGAATAAAAACCTGCTCTAATCGGATGCTGGTTTCCAGGTCACCTTTACTTAATTATACGACAGCAAATAAGTGCGAGAACTAACGCACAATCAGCTTAACAGCTCACGCATCCAAGTTTATGACAAGAATAATAAATAGAAGAAGGGAGGAGAAAATTGAAGATGAGTTAGATGGTGGTCATTTTGGCTTTAGGACAGGTAAAAGCTCCAGAGAGGCAATTCTGACATTACGGTTGATAACGGTACCAAGACTTAAGAAAAAACAAAACACGTTCGTAGTATAGTCGACGTGGAAAAAGCGTTCAACAATGCAAAATGATCCAAGAATTTGAAAATTCTGAGAAAAATAGCAGTAAGCTGTAGCGACAGACGGGTAATGCATTAGAAATCCAAGTAATTATAGTAAAAAATAAGACTGGAAGCCCGACAACGAACTGCTCGAGTTACAAATGGTGCAAGACAGTGATACAGTCTTTCGCTCCTGCTATGCAGTCTATACCTGGAAGGAGCAATGACAGAAAAGACGCAAAGGTTCAAGAGTGCGAATAAAATTCAGGGTGAAAGGAAGTCAGCCATAAAATTCGCTGATTACTGTCCATAGTGAAGGTGAAGAACAATTATAGACTTTACTGAATGGCATGAACAATCTGATGAGTACAGAATATGAGCTGAGAGGAAATCGAAGAAAGGTGACAGTAATGAATAGTAGCAGATGATCATGAAATAGATGAAGGAATCTTACTACCTAGACAGCAAAATAACCCGTGACGGACGATCAACGAGAACATAAAAAGTAGATTGACATGGCCGCAGAGGGTCAAAATTAGTGTACAAATATAAAACGTAGGCCATAATTTGAGCCACATATTTCTGAAAATGTACGTCTGGAGGTCAGCATTGTTTGATATTGAATCATAAACTCTGGGAAAACTGAAACAGAAGAGAATCGAAGCGCTAGATGGAGTGCTACAGAAGAATGTTGAAAATTAGGTGGACTGGGAGGTTCTCCTCAGAATCGGAGAACAAGGGGACATACAGGAAACAGTGACAAGAAGAAGAGGTAGGGTGGTGTGATGTATGTTAAGACATGTGGGAGTAACGTCCACGTATTAGAGAGAGCTGTAGAAGTTAAAAACTGTAGAGGAAGACAGAGGTTAAGATACGTCCTACAAACATTCAAACACCTCCAAGCATCCAGGTTAAATTTTTCTACGATGTCCTTTAATCATTTAAGACCAGTTCCTGGACTGAGTCTGAAAAGGAACAGTCGATTCTCTTCTCCAATTCGAGCATGCGCTCTATCACTAATGAACTTTTCTTCAACGCATGTTAACACCTTGTCTTCCTTCCTGTGTAATTTCTGTGGAACATGTGCTCTTAAACATTGTCTCTGAGTAGGTCTGTTGCGTTTCTACGTCATATTTGTGCCGCAGATGTGTTGAGTCTTCTGCTGTTCTACACTAATAATTTCATCTCGCTTTAAAAGAAAGAGGGACAGTTATTTACTCCGCTGTATCAGTGATCAGCAGTGCCTCACCATAACTCTGTTGTGTTCCTACGTCAGTTTAGTGCTGTGGATTGCTGTGTTGAGTCGTTTGCTGTTCTACATTGATAATCAAGTCTCATCTCACTTTGAAAGAAAGAAGGGCAGTGAGCCTATTTGATTATTTATTAAAATTAATATATATCGCAACCTGAAAGCGTACCAGCCTCGTTTCTCATTTACGTGAGAGAAGCACAAGCATAATCATAACACACGAAATAAAATTTGTACTATTCCTATAGAAATTGTGTAAACAATTTTCCTTCAGGTTTTAGGACGAATGACGAGGTGGCAACCAGAATAGCATGTAGTCACAAAAATATCGCTTAACCCTGGAGAGGCCAAAAGCCAACATGAAAGGATACGTGGGAGAATCGTTATCACAAACAGCCCCAAGAAACACAGTACTGCGTTTTACTATGACGTACTCAGTAATTAGAAGACTATAACAAGTTGTAGTACAGCACATTAGTTCACCCAAGTATAATTCCTGATGTTATAGTAATGAGACATTGTTTCCCTACGCGAAAGTGAGGAGATAACTGAAAAAATTATCCAGATAATCGTGTGGAACAACTAACAGCAGTCAGTAAAAAACGGTCGGTGTTTTCAAAGTCTTAGGGAATCATTATGTCTTCAGTATCTGTGGCGTTGCGATCAAATCTACTGACTGTTTACACTGTTCTGTGCACAACCGTCTTTCTGATTTACTTCCTTGAAGAAGATGGCCGTACAGTAACCCTTTTCGAACACCACACAGATGACGAATCGACAAAAATAGATACGAATGGTCAGGGAATCTAGAAAAAACTGAACCATTAAATTTGACCGTGTGTAGGCTACTGGAACGACACGGGGTGTGGGAAGCTAGTAAAATGAGGTCACATGAACTCTTCAATTATTTACTTAAAATTCCAATTCGGACTTATTTAATTTTGAAAAACCTCTCTCTCGTAACTGATTCACCTCCAACATAATTAATGTTCCTGGCTCTCGCAAAATTATTGAACAATGAATCGATGCAGGGTATCTAATGCGGGAACAGGGCTTCAGTGTGAGAAGGCGAGCGTCCCAGTACAGGCCTTTTCAAGATGAAGTTGATAATTGCGGTACACTGCGAAACAGTGAAGCCTGTGTTTTTATAATTGTGCTCGATGCATACAGTAGGACAAGGTTCTAACACTAGCTGAATGGGCAACATGTCAGCTATATCACATCTAACAATACTTATACATACATAATTTTATGTTCGCTATTTGCAGACTCCTGAGGACAATATAGAAAGGCGGATATGTCACTATTTACAGCAGGGCTGTGAGCTTTGTCGAAAAATGTGAGATTGGTTGATGTGACTTCCTCTCCTAGTCGACGTAATGAACTGAGAATTGCCTCAGAATGCAGATGATTGAGCATTACCTCAGAATGCAGACGACTGGCATCGTTTCTTTCCGTATGTGTAATAATCAGCAACCGTTTGCACCGTGACCGCAGTTGTTGCTGGGATGGCCTCCTCAGAGTTTACGAAAAAGTGCCACAAACTTGTACACTGAGTGCATATGATTCACCTTCCATTATTTGCCATCGTTCGCTCTACGTTTGATCTGTCTACGATTATTAGACTCCTCTCCACGTGCGTTTGCTTTGACGTGATTTTTTTAAGGTCATCACTCTGCTGATTGGTTTCATGCGGCCCGCCACTACTTACTCTCCTGTGCTAACTTCTTCATCTGAGAGTAGCAGTTGCACACTAATATCTCAGTTATTGCATGGATGTTTTCCAGGCTCTGTCTGCAAAAATGGTTCAAATGGCTCTGAGCACTATGGCACTTAACATCTGTGGTCATCAGTCCGTCAGAACTTAGAACCACTTAAACCTAACCAACCTAAGGACATCACACACATCCATGCCCGAGGCAGGATTCGAACCTGCGACCGTAGCGGTCACGCGATTCCAGACTGAAGCGCCTAGAACCGCACCGCCACACCGGCCAGCGGCTCTGTCTTCCCTACAGTTTTTACCTACTACAACTTGAAAGGTGAATATACTAAAAAGAATTTTAATAATTTACATTTTGATATATTACCTCTTAGTGGATCTTTGAATGCAAATATAATGAAAACTATATACTTATTCAGAATATTATCACTTCAAATATCTGTGGGTGCCAAACACTGTCTCTGGTTTCCAAATGATTTCAGGATGGAGGATAGTTTTTTAGACGATGGTATGAAGAGACACCAATTCAGAAAAAGGCAACTTACCTTAGGTTTTTTAGCTTATATCAAATATTACTGTTCAAGGATATTACTATGTTCCATATCTGCGTGCAGGTAATGAGGGAGAACTATCAATCATGCATTCAGTTTTCTTATTAGCATTCCTCCTTTTAAATTAGTCAAACAACATTGTATTAGGAAGTAAAGAAAACAAATTTTTTAGTGGAAGCAGCTCACAAAACCAGACATATTCCAGTGTGACAAAGCGGAAAGAGAGAGAGAGAGAGAGAGAGAGAGAGAGAGAGAGAGAGAGAGAGAGAGAGAGAATGCTGATGACCCATAATACACTCCTGGAAATTGAAATAAGAACACCGTGAATTCATTGTCCCAGGAAGGGGAAACTTTATTGACACATTCCTGGGGTCAGATACATCACATGATCACACTGACAGAACCACAGGCACATAGACACAGGCAACAGAGCATGCACAATGTCGGCACTAGTACAGTGTATATCCACCTTTCGCAGCAATGCAGGCTGCTATTCTCCCATGGAGACGATCGTAGAGATGCTGGACGTAGTCCTGTGGAATGGCTTGCCATGCCATTTCCACCTGGCGCCTCAGTTGGACCAGCGTTCGTGCTGGACGTGCAGACCGCGTGAGACGACGCTTCATCCAGTCCCAAACATGCTCAATGGGGGACAGATCCGGAGATCTTGCTGGCCAGGGTAGTTGACTTACACCTTCTAGAGCACGTTGGGTGGCACGGGATACATGCGGACGTGCATTGTCCTGTTGGAACAGCAAGTTCCCTTGCCGGTCTAGGAATGGTAGAACGATGGGTTCGATGACGGTTTGGATGTACCGTGCACTATTCAGTGTCCCCTCGACGATCACCAGTGGTGTACGGCCAGTGTAGGAGATCGCTCCCCACACCATGATGCCGGGTGTTGGCCCTGTGTGTCTCGGTCGTATGTAGTCCTGATTGTGGCGCTCACCTGCACGGCGCCAAACACGCATACGACCATCATTGGCACCAAGGCAGAAGCGACTCTCATCGCTGAAGACGACACGTCTCCATTCGTCCCTCCATTCACGCCTGTCGCGACACCACTGGAGGCGGGCTGCACGATGTTGGGGCGTGAGCGGAAGACGGCCTAACGGTGTGCGGGACCGTAGCCCAGCTTCATGGAGACGGTTGCGAATGGTTCTCACCGATACCCCAGGAGCAACAGTGTCCCTAATTTGCTGGGAAGTGGCGGTGCGGTCCCCTACGGCACTGCGTAGGATCCTACGGTCTTGGCGTGCATCCGTGCGTCGCTGCGGTCCGGTTCCAGGTCGACGGGCACGTGCACCTTCCGCCGACCACTGGCGACAACATCGATGTACTGTGGAGACCTCACGCCCCACGTGTTGAGCAATTCGGCGGTACGTCCACCCGGCCTCCCGCTTGCCCACTATACGCCCTCGCTCAAAGTCCGTCAACTGCACATACGGTTCACGTCCACGCTGTCGCGGCATGCTACCAGTGTTAAAGACTGCGATGGAGCTCCGTATGCCACGGCAAACTGGCTGACACTGACGGCGGCGGTGCACAAATGCTGTGCAGCTAGCGCCATTCGACGGCCAACACCGCGGTTCCTGGTGTGTCCGCTGTGCCGTGCGTGTGATCATTGCTTGTACAGCCCTCTCGCAGTGTCCGGGGCATGTATGGTGGGTCTGACACACCGGTGTCAATGTGTTATTTGTTCCATATCCAGGAGTGTAGTTGGAATTTACTTATGTACCACTGACAGGACAGAATTTTAAAGCATTTCCTTCTGCCATTTATAAATACTTCACGAAGTATATAGCCCACTGTTCAAAGAAACAAGTTCGGTAGAATTTTGTCACTAGTTGCACTTCTGTGTGAACCATATTTAATAATTTTGATATTAGAACGAAAAATTTCTAGTTAAGAGAGCAACTTAAATAATATACGAGAAAGAAGACAAGCTGCAAGGTAGTGTTTTATTTCAGATCATCATTTTCAGCCCTGCAAGAGCACAGTCACTTTATCCGTTGTAAGGTAAGAATCTGTTGTAGGGCCTAAATGAACATTTTTGACAGGATATTGGGAACAGCTTTCAATCAGTAACATTTAATCTAAATTCCACAGTTGCATTTTTGTAATAGGGCACATTTAAGTTACGTAACAGTTAGTCATTCTGAGTACTCTTGTGCCTCATTCTCTTACCAAATTAATTTACAAACGTTAGGTGCATTTCAGATTAAGTAAAATCACATTCTAGACAAAAGGAATTTGCGTAAATAGTTTGTGTTCGAAAGTGGGCTAGCTACACAAATTCCAGATCTGAATCTGTAATCGAAATTTTAGAAGTCAGACAGTTTTTAGGTTGTTAGGGAGAAATTCTGTCACAAAATTTCTGCTTACAATCCCAGCTATATAGGTAATTTTCACGCTCCCTCTAGTGCCATGGAGTTTATTCTCTGATGTACTGACACATATCCAGTCATTCTGTCCCGTCTTCTTGAGAGTGCTTTTCGTATGTTCCTTTCCTCGTCGATTGTGTGGAGAACCTTATCATTACTTTCAACATTCCTCTGTACTGCCACCTCCCAAACGTTCCTGTTCTCTTCTGTTCTGGTTTTCTCACACTTCACGATCCACTATCATAAAATGCTGAACCCCAAACATACTTTCTCAGAAATTTCTTCCTCAAGTTAAGGGCTATGGTAGACAATAGCAGATCTTAGCCAGGAATGCACGCATTGCCTATGGTAGTCTGCTTTTATGCACTGCCAGCTTCATCCGTCATGGGATATTCAGTTTCCAAGGTAGCAGAATTTCTTAGCTTCGTCTTCTTCGTGATCACAAATTTTGATGTTAAACTTCCCGCTATTCTCACTTATGCTGCTCAGTTATTTCGTCTCTCTTGGGAATACTCTCAAGCCATATTCTGTGCTCTTTAGACTGTCCATTCCACTCAAACAAACGTGGAATTCTTCATTTCACAAAAGAGAATCTTATCACTGAGAGCCTTTCATTTTGAATTTTAAACTCATTGTTGAACCTGCGTTTCACGAGTGTTCCCGTCACACCTGTGGTTTAGGGGTAGCATATTCGACTACCAATCAAAACGTTATGTATCTGGTTTCCAGCCCAGCCACTGGTTGAATTTTAAATAAAAATCGTCAGCAATGGCAGCACAAGAATTCCGGTGGACATAGTCACCATGGTCCTGCCAACGGCCTCGTCAAAGAGAATGGAGCAGCGGACGAAGTTTCAGGGCATTCTCTTGCCCTTCGGGTTGGAAGCGGCCCTTAAAAGGCGGAAGAAGGAGCAATTATCAACGGAGTGGGGACTTAGAAAGCAGTGGAAACCACTTAAATAAAGACACATGCTGTGTGTCCACAGGATATGTGACGTGTAATTGAAAAGTGTCATGGTGCTCTCTCCAATAACAAAAGATTACGGATTAGTTACCCATTCGGACTCCGAGAGGAGAATGCCAAGGTGGAGGTACCATGATAGAAAACAACGAAAAGGTATCGTTTGTATCGTTCTACGAGTTCTCATTAAATCCGACAGCAAACAAAAAAACCAAAGCCGACAACTACAGTTCTGGTACATATGCAAGTGTCGCTAGGACCTGTGAAGAGAGAGATAAAATGTATGAGGACACTAAACGAATCATTCAGTATGTAAAGGGGGACGAAAGCATAATAGTTTTGGGGGACTGGGACGCGGTTTTGGTGGAAGGAATAGAAGAAAGCGTTACGGGATCGTATGAGAAGGAGGAATGAGACCGGAGAAAGACTTATTGAGCTCTGCGATAAATTTAAGATGTAATTATGTTAAATTTCAGCCTCCAGTTGCATAAGCAAAGAAACTTTACCTTGGTTTCGGCTATAATAATATAGCTTTTTTCAGAAATGTCACAACATAAAATTGAATTAAAACATGCCAGATATGGGCCTTGTTAGACCTAAAATGTTAGTACTACAGTACATAGTTATAAGACTGCGTCACTTCTACTAATCTTTTGTCGATAGGTTACGACTTAGCGCCCGCGGCCCACCTGCCTAGCACGTTGGTGTGACCTATTGGCAAAACATTAGAAGAAGTGACACAGTCTTATGACTATGTACTGTAGTAGTAACATTTTAGGTTTGACAAGGCCAATATCTGGCCTGTTTTAATTCAATTTTATATTGTGACGTTTCTGAAAAAGGCTATATCGGTACAGCCGAAACCTACGTAAGGTTTCTTTGCTTATGCATCTAGAGGCTGAAATCTAATATATTTTACAGTTGCTGACTCTGCTGCACCATGTTAAGAATATTCGTATTTCAGATGGTCATAGCGAGTATTCTATAGAAGAATCACAAGCGGAGGATACTTGGAAAAGACCCGAAGCCATGGGAAGGTTCCTGTGGATTGCGTCATGGTCAAGCAGACGTTTAGAAATTGCATATATATTGGATTGTAAGTCTTACCCAGATGGAGATAGAGACTCAAATCACAATTCAGTAATGATAAATAGTAGAATGAAGGTGAAGAGAAATGTCCGAAAGAATCAATGTGGAAGAAACTGAGATACTAAAGTACTATGGAATGACGAGACGGGGTTGAAGTTCGCTAAGGATGTGGATATTGCGAAATGTAACATTAGAGTAGGCATTTCAGTTAAAGAGGCGTGGACATCTCTTGAAAGGGCAGTCACAGAAGCTGGGCGCTCACACGTAGCTACAAGGAAGCTGACTAAGAAAAAACCTTGATATGACGAAACTGCAATCGTCCGGGCATAACTGTGGATTCTTTGATTGCTAAGGGAAATTTCTGAGAGGAACTACAACACATGAAATACTAATAAACTTTATTACAAGAATGTTAAAAAGGTTTATTTAGCTTTAACAATCCATTGTCGCAGTAATATGCTGAATACTTGAAACTATCTTTGAATATTAAGGCATCACTTGACGCCAACGTTTACAAAACTCTGCCCTTGTAGTATAGGGTCAAAAAGTTCAAAAGAACAGTTCCATGTAGTGTTGTTGATCGAAGGTCCTGTGCTAGGAAGTGTAGGCATCTCTATGCATTGGCGCTGCGGAGCTGGGAGCGAGGACGTGGCTCCATCAGCGCTTCCCATTCGTTGGCGTGGATTGCAGCGAGACATCGCTAACTTCTGCGGTTTGATGCGAGATGCCGACCCTAGTATCGCACCACTATATTTGGACGATATCACAACTTTTGTAACAGATGAAATACCTCAACTAGTTGACGAAACAAAGAAGTATAAAAATGTTCACGGAAAGACAGTCTAACAACTCTACCACAACAAAGGTCAAAATTTAATAATGATTGTTGTGTTGCTCACGCTGTTAAATACTGCATTTTCGGGAAACAACAAAGTTATTATGTGGCAGGCGTCATTAGAGCACAGTTAATAAAGTCATTTCATGTAATAATCAATAAACTAGGCACTCATCTTTTCGTGTTTCCCACGCTGGTCTCGTTGTAAAATCATGGCTCAATCGTCGAAAATCTAGGTGGTGATGATTCCAAGCTCAGATGCAAAGAGGCCTAGGTTTTATTCTGTTACATTAAAAGTTTTATAGATGTGTTTCACAAACCATTCTTGAAGATTAAACCCTTGAAAGTTAGCACAATGGTGATGTAAAAAATAATCAGCACTCCGAATTTAAGTTACACTTCCTTTCTATTGCTTTTGTTGCAATATCGCGTAACACACGAAACATCACTTCACAATACAATACATACTTGAAAACATCTTCCTCACTGTTAAAGTTCGCATTTTATAAGCTGACTACAATATGCGTCTTTCCAACATTACGTCCAAGACTTGACTTTTTGAAGGTCCGACTCTCTAACTCTCTAATAATCGCTTACGCGCCCAAAAATCAGAGTTACAAGTACGTCAAAGATCATAGAGACAAAAGAAAGAATACACATAAGAGTAATATCATTGCAACATAAACATATCGATGTATCAAAGTACCTCTACATTAATGAAATCAAATCTGAATGTTGTCTCAGAAATATGTTAACTACTTTACAGAAATACAGTAGAATATTGCTGATATTGAGAGGTTCAGGTGAGCTGCCGTAATGGTTACGTAATTCAAGTACCATTGCAACAGGAATAAAGCAGTATAATACCTTAGGAATGAAATGAATAGGAAGCGCGGGGCATTCAAAGCAAAATGGCTGCCGGTAAGATGTGAAGAAATCGAAAAATAAATGATCGATTGACGCACCATATAGAAAAGTCAAGACGACCCTCGGCGATATTGAAAGCCATGTGAATTCCAGTATTAAAGGCAGGAGAGGGAGCGGATAGGTGGAAAGAGTACATTGAAGGTATCCATGAAGTGGTGGACTCGGCTGACGATGTGTTAGAAGAGAAAACTGCAGACAATATGGATGACAAATGGGATCCAGTGTTATAGTCGGAATTTAAAACCACCCTGGAAGACTTGAGATCAAATAAGGCAGAAGGGTAGACAACACTTCATCTGAATTTCTAAAATCATTACGGGAAGTGTCAACCAAACGACTATTCAGATGAGAGTGTATCATCCGCACAATTCCGAAGACAGCAAGGGCAGATAAGAGCAAAAACTATCGTACCATCAGGTTAGGAGCTCACGCATCCAAGTTACTGTCAACAATAACACACAGAAGAATGGATAAGAAAATTGAGGATCAGTTAGATGAGGATCAGTTTGGCTTTGGGAAACTGAAAGACATCAGAGTGACAGTTCTCGTACTGCACTTGATGACGAGGCAAGGCTGAAGAGAAATCAAGACACGCTCATAGTATTCACTGATATATAAAAAGCGTTTGACAGTGATAAATGGTGCAAGATGATCGAAATTCCGAGGAAAATCAAAGTAAGCTTTAGGGAAAGACGTGTAATCTACGACATGCGCATGATCCAAGTGGCAACAGAAAGAGTGGAAGAAAACGAACGAAGTGTTCGGATTAAAAGGGTGTAAGGCAGCGATGCAGTCTCTCGCATATAGAACAAACAATGAAGGAAACGAAAAAAAGTTTCAAGAGTGGAATTAAAATTCACTTTGAAAGGATATCAATGATAAGATTCCCTGAAGAAATTGCTATCCTCAGTGTAATGAAGAAGAACTGCAGGATTTGTTGACTGGAGTGAAGAGTCCAATGGGCACAAATAATCGATGAGAATTAATCGGAAAAAGAGAAAGGTAATGAGATGTAGCAGAGATGAAAAATTGGTGATCACGAAGTATACGAAAGTAAGAATTTCTGCTATCTTGGAAGCAAAACAATCCATGGCAGACGATGCAAGGAAGACAAAGAGCGATTAACACCGGCAAAGGACGCTTGCCTGGCCAAGAGAAGTCTACTGGTATCAAATATGGGCCTTAATTTGAGGAAGAAATTTTGGAGAGTGTACGTTTGGAGCACAACATTATATGCTAGTGAATCATGGAAAGTGGCAAAGCTGAAACAGAACAGAACTGAAGCGTTTCAGATGTGGTGCTACATAAGAAACTTGAAAATTAGATTAGCGGATAAGTGAGTTTTGAGAAGGTTCTACGCAGAATCGGTGACGAAATGAACATAAGGAAAACACTGAGAAGAAGAATGAACAGGATGGTAGGACTTCTGCCAGGGCATCAAGGAATAACGTCGATGAACTAGAGGTGGAGCTGTAGAGTGTGAAAACAATTGGGGAAGACAGAAATATGAATATATACAGCAAATAAGTGAGCATGTAGGGTGCAAGTGCTTCTCTGAGATGAAGAGGAATTCGTGGCAGGTCGCATCGACCCAGCTGGAAAACGGGAAATTGGGAAAAAAAAGGAAAAAAAAGGATTGAACCGTAGGAACCGAAGACTGCATCCCTTTCTTACACCTTATTATCCAAGCCCTTCGTTGTTGATTAAATTTTCTGAATATGAGAATATTGAAGGGCATTCTGTTTCGATTGTCAAAAACCATTCAAAGGCTAAGCTCCCAGAAAATATTTTTTATTGAAGACAACCGGTTTCAACGGTCCTAGGTCTCATCTACACGTCTTAAACATTTCTTTGTAGTAAAACATGTTTATTGTATATGAGGTCTGTTGAAACTGGTTGTCTAGAAACATAAATATTTTGTGGGATATTGACTTTTGAATGGTTTTCAACCTTTATTCTTGGTCTTCCAGTCTTATTGTTCTCTCTTGATTGTTTTAGATGTTGTGTATCACCCGTCGTCTTTCCCTGTAGCTTACTCTTATTTGTCTCACAAACTGGGACAGGCTGCACCATTTTTCATTGTCCATCGCTTTTTGCGGGTCAAAATATCTTAAGAACCGTCCTGATTTCTCATGCTTCCATTATCTTGCACAATGTCAGGATTGCCTCTTTGGTGCCTGTAAGTTATCCAGAACGTATCAGGTTTTCATCAATTTAAACGCTTCGCAACGGGCCAGATTCACTATCAGTTGCAGACAACACATCATACCTGCAGGTAAGGGGCTAAATGCTGTTCTCCAGGTTGTCAAGTTGCCCTGTTACACTGCTTCCCCTTTTCAGAGTACGCAATACCACCATTGACAAGCCATTCACAGCCAGGTTGATGGGCTTATTGCAGACCTATCTCAACTGAAAAGGAATTGGCGTGTGTGGAATTAGATAAACACATTTATCAGACATTGTCCGTTCGAGGCTTACACGTGACCTACTAAAAATCACTCCATACAGATCGTTACCGAAGGCCGACACCTTTTGATGGAATCCGAGTGGAAATGTGATATTTCTTGTAACGTTATGGCTGGAAATTCAGTTTATTTTTCACAATGCCAAGGATATTCTAAACATGTTGTATATCACATCTATGAAATGAAATGAGGGACATTGTATAATATTAGTAAAATCTGACTCTTTAGACGATGTGCTTTTGATTGTCAAAGATATCTGCCCTTTGGCTATCATGTAGGGAATCAAGAGTTGCAATAATCGTAAGAGAAGTCCGAATTCAATTATAAGCATTAATATTTCACAGTCAACAAATAGACTGTGGAATATAAGTGTAATCGTTCATAAACTGAAGATCACAACCGCCTTGGATATCAAAATACTTGTTGGTGCAACGAAACCGTCATAAAAATTCTCAGTGCCACTTCCAATGACCGTCGATGCTAGCTCACTAGCAGTACATCTCGGCAGATCGTGTCCACTATGCTTTACACGAGGTCTTGTGTACGAGAAAGTTTTCCACTCGGTGCTGACACGTTCGTTAAGGTTCGATGAAAAATGGATTCGAATGAACATTACTGGCCAATGATTGTACCTGTTTTATCTAGTTCGAATGAAATTCTTAAGCTTTTCTCAAATAGGAAATGAATTCACAGTTATGTGTCAGAGACGAAGATGTAGTCGAAACAGTGGACGACTAAACCAGAAGTTACGAAAAGCATAAATAGTTCCTCCTACAGTACGTATCACGACTACCGCTTCTGGGTTAGAAATGGTGTGGCTTTCACCAGCTGCTTCTGCTACGGTAGACCCATCACCGAATAGGGTTATGTCTCATTATTGGATAGACTGAAAGATTATATTCAGGTTAACTTTCGAGTTGCGTAGAGGAAAGCTGTCTTTAATCAGAAGAACGCCCACAAAGCTGCAAGTGCGACTCGTAGTCTGCTTTCCCTTTCCATGTAGTCGGCTCCTTAATATGATACTTGTTCGTAAACATCAGCAATAGGCTTCAAAAGCAAAAGTTCTTATCAAATGACGTTACAGGCGATTATATCCCACAGTTGGACAAAAGTTTCTGTACAGACGATAGCGAAATGTTGCAAGTCTACTTCAGTAATTGGTTTGGAACATCACTTTGTTGAATAATAATAAAAACACTACTATGTATTAAACTTTGTGTTTTAGTAGGATGTTCCCCTTTAACCGGATCCAGCATTTTGCCGAACGCAAAAATGTTTATCTGTGGAATTAACACGTGATTAATTATTAATTATTTCATACTAGCTTTATAGCGATGACTGGCTGTCACTCTACTTTACGTTACCCTACGTAAGGCACTTCGTAGTCCAAATACAATGCGTTTCGTGGTTTCATATATTAATCCATTACTTGACCCCTCGCTACTTGATCTCAAACTAAGAGATCCTACTCACCCCCGTGTATCCCACTTGCAGGTAACTGGTGGTTATGGCTCCTCCGTAAAACGTATGATGTGAACAGCAGCTACTTTTATGCTCTATGTCGAGTACTGGCAGATCAGCGTTCCTAGGGAAGAATATTTGTCGTCTTCTAGAAACTTTCATTTAAGGTGCATGAACAGCACTTGCACTTATATCAATTCCTTGAAAGACCACGCTGAATCCCATAGTTCACCATGCCAACTTGGTGAGTAGAAATTTAGATTAAGTGACGTAAGAGACCTGTAGGCTTCCTGTTGCACAAGAGCTCATTACTAGAATTCCCTTAAAATCTCACCGGATAAAACTAATAGTCCGCCCTCCCCTACTCAAAACAGCACACTGGTCGCCCAGGAACGATGTTGATGACGCATAATTGGCACCAGCAGATCACGTGAATCTTCCCCTGATTTAACTCATGACAGTGAAGCGATGTGCGTGAGCCAGCCAATTGCATGCATTCAGCGCAGTAAGGTTGGCGCACTGATTAAGGTTACCGTGCACAAGACTAGTATGTTTGCTCCAACATTCTCTTTGACCAAATGCTGATTTTTCTACGTCTTCGTGACGAGAATTATGTTGCAGATACCCCCGACATCTAAGATGACTGCCGTGTTCACAAAACTGGAAGCATACATTCCTGGTTTTTTAACACTCTTATAACACCTCGAAGGTCCTCTAAATCATCTGATTAGCGACCAATAGAAAGTGAATATGTCGATTTGGAACGACTGGTGAAACCTAACAACCAACTGCTCCGCAATTTGGTAGCTCTGTTGAATGTAAGCAATATATATTACAAGAGTAAGTGTACAATCTGCGCCTATAAAACTCAGAAACGGGTCCCAGTAGGATAAAGGGAGTTATATGATGCTTCCACGAAGATGGTTTCCGTTTTTATTAGAAAGGCGGGCTTTTGAAGGTATAAGGGCTTGGAATTTTCGCCCTGTAGAAATTTCTAGAACAGTTCTGAACATTCGAGAGTATTCGAATGCACCCCAAATATTCCAGAACGTTCGGGAAAGTTCCACAATGATCCGGGACGTTCTGTAACGCTCGTGAATAGCCTGATACAAAAATGGCTCTGACCACTATGGGACTCAACTGCTGAGGTCATTAGTCCCCTAGAACTTAGAACTAGTTAAACCTAACTAACCTAAGGACATCACAAAAATCCATGCCCGAGGCAGGATTCGAACCTGCGGCCGTAGCGATCTCGCGGTTCCTGACTGCAGCGCCTTTAACAGCACGGCCACTTCGGCCTGCTAGCCTGATACATTCGGGAAGATTCCAGAATGTTCGTGAACATGCAGGAACGTCCTGGATCATTGTGGAACATTCCAGAAAACCCTCGAATATTGTGAAATATTCTGCAACATTGTGGACCATTCTAAGCATTTTTGGTGTGTTTTGGAATTCGCAACTTGTGGGGGTACGCTTTGGTAGGAGTATGAAAAGCAATACCCGACGTGGGTTCGAACATCAGTTTCCTATCAGTGACGAAGGGAGAAACCAAAAAAGTAGTGCAGTGAGTGAATCAAGCCAAACAGTGAAGTGTGAGCAGTTAAAGTGATAAACAATATAAAACGAAAATGAAGTGTGAAAAGTGTTGAAAGTGCATTTAGTGCATTCGTAAAGCAGTAACAACATCGCATAAGGCATGACATAATTTATTACTTCTTTATTGTATTTGTGACGCATTCTGCATACAGAATGCACATATACCGTTGAATGTAGATGCAACATTATATCTTTGTACGACACTGTTTAGGAGACATCATGTTATGAACAATGAGATGCTTGAAAAACTGCCGCATCGTGCTTGACATTTAAATTTATTACATTTCACTACTAACTTTGTTCGCTATAAATTTTGCAGTCTCCACATATGTCTCTGAATGTACCTATCATACATATGATTGTACTACAAGTAGTTCAGGACATATAACGCCATAAAAAAAGATATGCTTGAAAATCTGTTGCATCATAAATGACGTTTAAATTTATTACTTCGTTGCTACTAACTCCATTCGCAACACATTGTGCAGACTGTATTCACATATGGCGCTGAAGATACCTACAAAATTATATCATTGCACCACACATAGTTCAGACGCCGCGTGGTGTGCATAGCTCTAAATAAATACCTAGGCAACTACGTGTTTCTCTCCTAGTTATCACGAAGTGGCTCACCTGGATACGGCATACCTGCGAAAACCTCTGGGCTCTCCTCCTTCCTAAACGGATCTCGTAATCAAGGCTGGAGACGGTTTTACAAAGTTTGCGGAATCACCACAACATTTGTTACCATAAGAGTTCAAATGGTTCAAACGGCTCTGAGCATTATGGGACTTAACATCTGAGGTCATCAGTGCCCTAGAACTTAGAACTACTTAAACCTAACTAACCTAAGGACATCACACACATCCATGCCCGAGGCAGGATTCGAACCTGCGACCGTAGCAGTCGCGCGGTTCCGGAATGAAGCACCTAGAAGCGCTCGGCCACCACGTTCCTTTTCGTAAATACCTTTACATTTGGTGTGCATGAATTTCCTGGATCACTTGTGTGTTAATTACTACAGTTAGCTTGTCATCTGCAACCAAACGATGTTGATGAGAAAGTTTTTTGCTGGGAGTTCACCTATCTTCTAGAATGTAATTTAGTTTGTCGCGATGTTTTCGCGCCTATATTCGTTTGTAATTAGGTTCTCGGGTGACAAGCACTTGCATTCGCCGCATTGTGCTGAGGTGTTGCGATGCACACGTAACTATAAAAAGTATTTTCCGCAAATAACTTAGTAAAACACTTTTCACTTCACCAAAAAAGAGTGTGATTGTGGTTTGATGTGTGTCCCGGCCCACTCAGTGTTCATTTGTTCACCAGAGAGTTCGGCGCCAAATTTGAATTTTGTTTGCATTGTATCTTTGTGTGTAGGTGTGTGTGTTTGTGTGTGTGTGTGTGTGTGTGTAGACCTTCTTTGTTTGTGCTGTTATTATTTGTAGAGTTCCTTTAATGTGTTAAGTATTGTGCCCTTGCAGAGTGTAGTGTGTTCGTTTAAGATCTGTTTTCCTTCTGCTATTGCCTTCTGTATATGGAAGTTTTCCTCAATGGTCTGTTTGCTGTATAGGCTGTGGCTGAGTTTTAGTATTCTTAAATCTGTTTCAATTGTGGTTTGGTGGTGATTGTGGGCTACAAGGTGGTCAGCAAATGTGCTATGGGAGCTTTCCTTTTTGAGGCTCTGAGACGTTCTGCATGTCTGGTTTTGAAATTTCTTCATGTTTGTCCTATGTACACTGACTGACAAGTGTTGCATGTGAGTTCATATATTTCTGATCTGTTAAATTTATCCATGGGTGTTTCTTGTGTTCTGATATTTTTCTGTTTTGTGTTCTCTGTCCTGTATCCTATTTGGAGTTCCTGTTTCTTTAGTATGTTGCCTAGCCAATGAACAATCTTGCTATTGTAGGTGAGTATGTGCCATTCCGTTTTGTGTGTGTATGTTGTTGCTCTGTTGTGTCTTGTGTGTCGTCATTGTTTTTGTTTTGTGTTGTTCTGAGCTCGGTGAGAATTTGTGCGTGTGTGTGTGTGTGTGTGGTATGTCCATCTTTTTACTGTTTGCATACATTTTTTATTTAACTTGTTACCATATGGGTAGTATAAACCTTTTCTACTACTATTTGTTTAATTCTGTTTAGTTCTTATTTGTTCATGGGTGTTCTGTTTAATCTGTGCAGCATAAATCTGAAGTTTGCTTGCTTATGTGTCAGTGGGTGGTTTGATAGGTTGTGAATGGTGGTGCTTGTGGTTGTTGGTTTCCTGAATATTGTGAAGTTGTGTCTGTTGTTTGTTTTATGTCTGGTGAGATCTAGAAAATGTAGTGTGTTGTTAGTTTCTGTTTCTAATGTGAGGTTAACTTTTGGGTTTAGGTTGTATCAAATGGCTCTGAGCACTATGAGACTTAACATCTATGGTCATCAGTCCCCTAGAACTTAGAACTACTTAAACCGAACTAACCTAAGGACACGACACAACACCCAGACATCACGACGCAGAAAATAGGTTGTTTATTTCGTTGTGTAGCTGTTCTATGTGTGTATGTGGTTCATCAATCAGGCATATTATGTCATCGACATAACGGTACCAGTATATAACTTTGAAGTTTTTGGTTTTATTATGCGTCTGAAGATCAAGTTCTCCAGGTTGTTCATGAATATGTTAGCTAGGAGGCCACTGATTGGTGATCCCGTTGGCAGTCCTTCACGTTGTGAATAAAGTTCTTTGTTGAATACAAAATAATTTTGTGATGTTATGGTCTTGAATATGGTTGTTATTTCATTGAGGTGTGTGTCTGTTGTGTTTCCATGTTGTTTTAATCTTTGTGTGATGATGTTGATTGTTTCATCTATTGGAAGACAAGTATACATTGATGTGACGTCGAATGACATGAGGGTTGCTGTGTCTGGTACGTGTATGTTCTTGATTCTGTCGATTAACTCCTTTGAGTTTTCCAGACACACAAGTGATCCAGAAAATTCATGCACACCAGATGTAAAGGTATTTACGAAAAGAAACAAGCTATTGTTTGAACTAAAGATGCACATAATTTTATAATCATTTAACAAAAATGTTCACATTAGAGAATAAATAAAAACGAAAACCCACTGGAGATGGCACAGTGGTGCCGAAACATGTTTGGGTAGTGAGAAAAAACGGTGTTTGACATAACTGACGGACCTCACATCCCACTATCTGAAACTCTTTTCTTTCTCGATCGGCTTCATAACGATAGTTCCATTACTTTGTTTGGACTGATAATCTAAAAAACGTAGATACTAAGTATATGTGACTAATATTTTTTCCTCTTTTATAGACATGGAGTAGTTTACATACTCGGTGAATATCGCCGTTACAAGGCATGTTAAAGAATAGAACGGGAGTCGTTTTAGTTTCCTAGTTTTCGCTTTGGTTCGTGGTTAATTGAGACTGAGGAGAGGAATTCTGTGACATAAAAAGGAAGAGTAGGAAAAATAGTAGGAGAGCGTGGACTGGGGGAAAGGAATGAAAGATGAAGCCACCTGGAAAAATTTCACACAGAGCATAAGAACCATGGAACAAGATTGTATACGTCGAAGAAACCTAGGAGGGCCAACTTGTAGCCATGGCTAAAATATACGAACTAAGATGTGAATTGTTCCGACAGCTGCCTTATTCCATTGATTTCGCTCCATTAGACTGTCATATCTGCTCCATTCTTAGAATTTTGCTCGATGGACAGAGCTTTCCTTCCATGAAGATCTGACAGCAGAAGTTGAGGCGTGTTTAACAGACCTTGAGGATGGTTATTGTCGACGCTGGAACGTCACTGGACCAAGTTCGTAACTGTACAGGAAGACTAAAATAAAGAACAAAATTTTTTACTAAGGTAAGTCATTTCTTTTCTTCCATTCCAAGAACTGTTCAAACTACCCACGTATTAGCGTAAAGTCTCCCAGAGCGAGCGAGTGACAAATTTTTTGTGCTGAGAGCTTATAGTTCGTAAGTTCGTCCTCCTTATCACTGCATTTACCAAGAGAGAGGGTGTAACACTTAAGAAAATTGATTCGTATTTGGAAGCAGAATATTTCAGGCTCTCATCCGACCAGTCATCCTGGCGCCTGTCTGGGGATATATTTGGATAGTTCAGTTATGACTTCCTTCACACTGTTTTTCCAACGTCACTTGTATTCCATATTCTCATGACTACGCCATCTACGAGAGACTTTATTTTTCTTCGGCTGAACGTCTGTGACTCATTTTTTGTATGTAAATTATGTGAAGCGACTGAGTCAAACAACTTGCTACTAATGGAGTACTCAAAAGTTGACGTACTTTTTCTCCCAGTCGTCATTTACTTGGGTGACAGTAAATGTGTCAGAGATAAGCGGGAATGCAGCGGCACGCCGACCTGACAGCGATTCGCCCATTGGCGCCCGCCTGCGTCACACGGTCTCCCTCTCCGGCTTGTCGCCGTGGCTCCCAGGTAGCCGCCACTATGACGTTATCTGTGACAACTGTCACAGCTCTTTGTACCTGCGGGAACTTCCTGCAGACGCGATGCACGTGGTTTGTTTAGAAGGGCCGGGTGGTGCCTGCCACGTGAGATGAATAGTCCCAGCACGCACCCAGAAACCCACACACGTTCACTCTTAGCTCCCTCCAGGTGCCCGAACACGATTTCCTCTAATCGTAATTTCATTGTACGAACATAATTGTGGCACTGGTCTTGGTCTCGTTTGCTGGATGGTCCCTGAACAGATTTTCAAAAGTCTAGCGTTCTACGATGGGCTTTCAATAAGTAAAGCAACTTTTTTTCGGCTAAATTCGGTACAAAAAACACGAAATTTGTTGCGGGACGTCGTGGAACATTCCCGCCTCAGCCCCTATAGTTCCATGACGTTCCGATAGGTGGCAGTGCTATACGTAGACTTCAAAATGGCGTCTGTAACGGAGATGTGTCCGAAGCAAAAAGCTGTCATTGAGTTTCTTTTGGCGAAAAGACAGAGTACCACAGATATACATACGTGCTTGCAGAATGTCTGTGGAGACATTGCAGTGAACAAAACCACGGTGCATCGTTAGGCGAGGAGTCTGTCATCATCTCAGCAAGTCGCACCAAACCGGTCCGATCTCCTGCGTGCAGTACACAGCAGTGACTCTAGCGGTGTTGGAATGTGTTGATAGTGACACACGGGTCCATCAGTTGGGTTTCTCAAAGGTGTGTGCTCGCTGAATTCCTCGCCACCCAACAGAAGATGATAAAGAACAACGAAGGACCATCTTTGCGGAATTTCTTGCTCGTTACGAGGCTGATTGTGACTACTTTTGTCGAACATCGTCACTGACGATGATACATGGGTTCATCATTTCGCCGGCCGGGGTGGCCGAGCGGTTCTGTGCGCTACAGTCTGGAACCGCCCGACCACTACGGTCGCCGGTTCGAATCCTGCCTCGGGCATGGATGTGTGTGATGTCCTTAGGTTAGTTGGGTTTAACTAGTTCTAAGTTCTAGTGGACTGATGACCTCAGAAGTTAAGCCCCATCGTCCTCAGAGCCATTTGAACCATTATTTCATCATTTCGAACCGTGAAACATACCCGCAATCCATGGAGTGGCACCTCACCGCCTCTCCTCCGAAGAAAGAGTTATGGGGACGGTCTTCTGGGCTATTCCATTTGATAACCTCCCTCAAGGTGCAAAGATCAATTCGGAAGTGTATTGTGCTACCCCCAGGAAACTGAAGAAACAACTTCAACGTGTTCGTCGCCACTTCTCCTTTTCACGACAACGCAAGTCCTCACACAATTCTGCGCACATGAGAGGAGTTCATAAACCTTCGCTGGACTGTTCTTCCCCATCCACTTTACAGCCCGAATCTAGCACTTCCATATGTTTTTCCCAATGGAGGATGTACTCCGCGGGAAACAGTATGTGGTTGATGGGGAGGTTACTTACGCAGCAAGACGTTGGCTCCGACGTTGACCAGAAGAGTGCTATAATGCGGATATACAAGCCCTCTCAAACCGTCACACTGAACGGAGATTATGTTGAAAAATACGGTTTTGTAGCAAGATGGTGGGTTGGAATTCTGAATAAAACCATCCTGCTTAAGGAAAAAACGGGTTGGATTATTTACTGTACGACCCTCGTGTCATTTAATATTAAATGGCGAAAGAGCTCTTAACTGTTTCGTAGAATTATATTAATTTGGTCACGAATGGGTTTCCGGCTCCTCTGGCCATCTTCAGGTGTCAACTGAATATCACAAAAACAGGTAAGTCATAAGCGACTTACACAGATTTTACTTGTACCGACGATACAAGAATGAAGTGAATGTTTTCATAACAAAATATTACAACTGTTCTCACATAGAAATGATTACATTAACTAAAAAAGGAGGAGATACATACAACAACTGATGAGAAATAAAATGAATTTACAATTGCAATATGGTATTTGTAACGAGAACTTAATTTAACAACAGTGTAAAGGAAACTGAGTCAGAAAAATTTAACCCTAAGCCGCGTTTGTTGATTTCCAGTTTTTTCTGTGGGCTCATCTTCCTTCTTTTCTCAACAGTATGGAAAACTACACATTCTATAACATATGAATGTTTTCTGTTACTAGGTGATCTTTCTTCTTTGATCTCCGGTTTCTGTTACGATCAGATAATCTAAATGTCAGAGTTCTGCCTGAGTGACTGATATACTCTTTTTCATACTGATTGCATGTGATTTTGTATACACCACTATGTGCAAAGAGCTACAGTTTGTCTTTACCACGAAATAACATTTTTAATATGCTTTTGGTGCTATAAAATATCCCTGTGTAGTTGAGAGACTTTAACTTTATTGCCAATGTATTGGATTTTGCCTCAGGCTATGCAAGCACTGACTGATTGCTGTTAGTCAGCGTACAGACCTGGTGTATTTTAACGCATTTTATTTCTTCGTGGTATATTATCAACAGGACAGTGCTATTGCCATTGCTGGAAGCGATGTGTTTGATGATCGGTAGTTTTGTTTGGAAGTCTCCTAGGATAATGGAAAAGATCGAGGCGAATCGAAAGCAGCCTCTTCGTAAATGTGTGGTTGCTGTTTTCAACTGAAAGCTCTCAGCATAAGATACCTGCAATTACCTACGTATTGTTCATCGTTGCCGGCCGCGATGGCCGTGCGGTTCTAGGCGCTTCTGTCCGGAACCACGGGACTGCTACGGTCGCAGGTTCGAATCCTGCCTCGGGCATGGATGTGTGTGGTGTCCTTAGGTTAGTTAGGTTTAAGTAGTTCTAAGTTCTATGGGACTGCTGACCTAAGATGTTAAGTCCCATAGTGCTCAAAGCCATTTGAACCATTTTTTTTTTCAAGAGTTTTCCAGTTCAGTTCCTTCAGTATGTCTGTGATACTCTCTCACGGACCAAACAAATCTATGACTATTCGTGCTGCCCTTCTCTGTCTACGTTGAATATCCCCTGTTAGTCCTGTTTGGTAAGTGAGGGGTCCCACACACTTGACCAGTATTCTAGAACCGGTTACAAGAGTGAATTGTAAGCAATCGCCTTGATAGCACTTCCCCAGTATTCTGCCGATAAACGGAAGTCTACAACCTGCTTTACTCACAGCTGATCGTATGTGATAACTCCATTTCATGTCCTTACAAAGTGTTACAACCAGGTATTTGTATGAGTTGGCCGATTCCAAAGGTGACTCAGTGATATTGTAGTCGTAGGAGACTACGCTTTTTGTTTTGTGAAGTGCATAATTTTAAATTTCTGAACATCTAAAGCAAGTTGTCAATCTTCGCACCACTTCGAAATCTTGTCGAGATCTGACTGAATATCTATGGAGCTTCTTTCAGACAGCTGCATCATCTGCCAAAAAATATGAGGTTACTATTAATACTGTCTGCATGGTCATTAACATAAAACACGTTCAGAAAGGGTCTCATCACACTTCCTTGGGCACACTTGTTTTGTCTCTATATCTTCATCTAAGATAGCACGCTGCTTCCTCCGCACCAAAAAGACCTAAATCCAGTACAAATTTCACTAGATACCCCGTATGATCGTACTTTTGACAATAAGTGTAGGCGGGCCGCAGAGGCCGAGCGGTTCTAGGAGCTTCAGTCCGGAACCACGCGACTGCTACGGTCGCAGGTTCGAATCCTGCCTCGGGCATGGATGTGTGTGATGTTCTTAGGCTAGATAGGTTTGAGTGGTTCTAAGTTCTAGGGGACTTATGACCTCAGAAGTTAAGTCCCGTAGTGCTTAGAGCCATTTGAACCATTTTTTTTTGTGATACTGAGTCAAATGCTTTTCAGAAATCAAGAAATACAGCCTCTACCTGAGTGCCTTGATCAAACTCATTCAATATGTCATGTGAGAAAAGTGCTAGTCGAGTTTCGCATGATCGATGTTTTCGGAATCCGTGCTAGTTGTCATTGTGGAGGTGATTCTGTTCCGTATACCTCATTGTGTTTGAGCTCAGAATGTGGTGTAAGATTCTATAACAAATCGATGTCGAGGATATTGGACAGTAGTTTCGTTTATCACTTGAAATGTTGAAATTTGTGGTAAAGTCTAATGGGACCGAACTTCATAGGTCATCGGTCCCTAAGCTTACGCACTACTTAATCTAACTTATACTAACTTACGCTAAGGACAATACACACACCCAGGCCCAAGGGAGGACTCGAGCCTCGGACGTGGGGAGGGGCCGTGACAATGCGCCTCTGACCGCGCGGATACCCAGTGCGGCTTAACACTTGAGCTACCCTTCCTGTAGGCGGGTGTGACCTGTGCTTTTTCCCAATAACTTGGCACGATTTTTTGTTCAAGGGATATACGGTATTATAGTAAGAAGAGGAGCTGACTCAGCGACAAATTCAGTATAGAATCTGATAGGGATTCCATGGACCCGTGGAGCTTTCAGCTGTTCTTCAACACTGCACTGACAATAATACTTACTTCATTTATCGTTTCATTGGTATGAGGATTAAACTGGGGCGATTGGCGTGGTTTTTGCTTCGTAAAGGAACGTATGAGAGTGGACTTAAGCATTTGACTTTTTGCTTTGCTACCCTCAATTTCAGTTCTGGTTTTATGCGCTAGGGAGTGGACACTAACTTTCGTGCCACTAACGGCCTTTACACACGAGAATTTCTTTGGGTTGCGTGAAAAACCATTTGATAACAATGTGCTACGGTAGTCATTGAAGGCATCACCCATTGCTTTAGTTTATAGTTTTAGTATATAGTTTATAGTATTAGACATTTAGTATTAGTTTATACCGCCTTTGTGTAACTGGAAGGACTTTAAAGGAATGTTGGTTCTTTCATGCTTTCTTTTAATGTATGCAGAAACCGGGATCATGATGTAAAACTGAAGCTGGTAGTAGTAACAGACTCGAACTGCGTATCATGCTCTTAAACAAAAGTATTTTAATGTGTTATATATGCTACTTCGATACCAAATCGTGTGCAAGGGTTGCACGTTGGAGATACGTTGCAGTTTGTAGATACTTCATTTGGACCTGCCAACAGATCTGAAAGAAATGACGATGCAGAGAATTCCTCAATCGGCAAGAAGACAGTGTATACTTCATGTAATTGATGGCTGTGTCCGTATTTGGTTCGTTAGGGTGGATTTCATGTTTTAAGGAGACTATCAGATGTGCCTTTTTTTTTCAGAGCTGTGCGTATCGCACGATGCTGTTGGCGTAACAGTTTTTGTACTGAAAAGGCGGAATAAGCTGCTAATTTTTTAATAATAAAATAATGTGTTCGTTTGAAATTATGAGAACAGCCAATGCTGATTTCTATTAAGATTTCTACACTGCGTATAACTCGGAAAGATAAGTTAGTTATTATTACTTACATGGATAGAATGTTGATTTTGAAACTTCCTGGCAGATTAAAACGCACGACTCCTGCCCCGACTTCACAGCTTTGCTTCTGCCAGTACCTCTCCTCCTACCTTCCAAACCTTTCAGAAGCTGTCCTGCGAACCTTGCAGAACTAGCACTCCTGAAAGAAAGGATATTGCGGAGACATGGCTTAGCCACAGCCTGGGGGATGTTTCCAGAATGAGATTCCAGAATCTCATTCTGGAATGTTTATTTAGGGTTACATTAAGAAGACAGAACCTCAAGACATTAAATAGAGCACAGTCAAGAAGAAGATTAAATGTCTTGATCGTGCTAGTGGAGGATATCAGCGCCAAGTAATTTGAGTGACAGTTTCTGAGTGTGCCGATAGTGAAAATAACTCAATTGTTCTTTTTAATATAAATGTTTTAAATATAAATGTTATTCTTATACGAAATGTTTGAAAACAAAATTCCGCAGCTCGTGGTCGTGCAGTAGCGTTCTCGCTTCCAGCGCCCGGGTTCCCGGGTTCGATTCCCGGCGGGGTCAGGGATTTTCTCTGCCTCGTGATGACTGGGTGTTGTGTGATGTTCTTAGGTTAGTTAGGTTTAAGTAGTTCTAAGCTATAGGGGACTGATGACCATAGATGTTAAGTCCCATAGTGCTCAGAGCCATTTTTTGAAAACAAAACAAGACGTTCTGCATATCTTACGGGTTGTTTTGTACTGCAACTGGTTATATTTATACAATTGTCTTGCGTGTTGCGTAGTGCCATTGTCCTCGAATTGCTATCTGTAAGGGTTTTGTTAATTTGGTAAGAGGAATATGATCCACTATTACTCTATATTCTTTATTATCTGTCGAGTTGAGTATGTATTTACTTTTTCTATATCTGTAGTGGCATGATGTGGTTCAGCAAAGTCTGGAGTATTCTCTCAAGTGTGGTACTTGAGGGTTACCTGTCAGGTTTCTCCACAAGACAACACAATTTGGTCCATGCTTAAGAATTTTCTTTGGACGCTGGCTACGTATTTTACTTCCATTCATTGAATTCTAAAAGTCCAGGATCATCACGTTGAGTTGGAACGTAGAAGTCTTTCAATATAACGAATGTAAACCAAACTATTTCGGTTTTATAAACCCTACAGTGTATGGAATCGCTCTTCATTTCCAGCTATAAATCATTTAAAATGCGAGTGCTAAGGGCAGCAATCAGATGGAAATTATTGTCTTTGCGGAAATTCATCTCTTCCTCGGATTCCTTGCGCGTTCTGTTTCCTTCTTTTTTCAACCACTCCATGTATCACAGTCTGTTGTGGTAATTTACAGATTGTAAATTTGTACGTAATGCTTTGTGATTGACATTGTAATCGAATTACTATTCCCCCAATCACAACTGCAACGGAAAAACTGCAATGTTCCACAATTACTCACATTGTGTGGAACGAATGGAGAGGAAACCCGCGATTAACATAACATTACCGGGCTCATTTAAATGATGAGCTTCGTTTTTAATTTCCTATCGACAGCGAGGTCGTTAACAACGGCGCATTAATATTCCAGTCCGACAAGCTTCCAAAAATGAATAAATTACGCACGATATCCAATTAAAAGGATGTTTGATATCCGTCAAAAACTGCTTGCGAACGCGTCGAAAATGTCATTCGGACTGTGCACATGATCAGTACATAGAGACACCGGGTGAATAGGCCTTTGTTTAGTGTCAACGCCACGTGGAACCTTACAGTTCGAACAACAATCATTTTAGTGAGCAAAACAGGGAGCAAAAACAAATTTCTTTAAACAGTGATACCCAGTTTTTGTTGATTACCTGTCACGTTTTCCTTTAAGATGCAATGCAGTCTCAACGAAAGCGGTTTACTCGTGATGATACCACGACAAAGTACTCGTACGATCGTGTTATCACGACAAAACGGACGAGCCGCCGGTACCAGCCACAGGGAGCCTAAAATTCTAGAGACGGTTTTAACATAAGCCTAAACCGGTATATAAACAAGTATCATTACGATCTCGACTATTGATTGTAACCTAAACAGTTTGATTTCAGGAAAGGTAAAGGAACCAGAGAGGCAATTCTCACGTTGCGTTTGATAATGGAAGCAAGACTAACGAAAAATCGATAAACGTTCTTGGATTTGTCGAATAGCGTTCTCTGATGTCAAATAGTACCCGTGGTTCGATTCATAATCAAAACGTCTTCGGTCCGGGGTTCGATCCCCTCCACTGCCTAAATTTTGATAAATAATCAGCATTGGCGGCCGAAGACTTCCGGCATAAGAAGTCAGCCTCATTCTGCCAACGGCCTTGTCAAAGAGGGCGGAGGAGTGGATAAGAGGTTCAGGGCACTTCTTGTCCTAGGGGTGGGAAATTGCCCCTAAAGGCGGAAGAATCAGCAATGATCAACGACATGAGGATGCAGAAGGCAATGGAAACCACTGCATTAAAGACACGTAACATGTATCCACAGGACATGTGGCCTGCAATTGAAGAAGTGTCTTAATGATCTCTCCATTGGCAAAAGATTCCGGAATAGTCCCCCAATCGGATCTCCGGGAGGGGACTGCCAAGGGGGAGGTTACCATGAGAAAAAGATTGAATAATCAACGAAAGGATAATGTTCTACGAGTCAGGGCGTGGAATGTCAGAAGCTTGAACGTGGTAGGGAAACTAGAAAATCTGAAAAGGGAAATGCAAAGGCTCAATCTTGATATAGTAGGGGTCAGTGAAGTGAAGTGGAAGGAAGACAAGGATTTCTGGTCAGATGAGTATCGGGTAATATCAACAGCAGCAGAAAATGGTATAACAGGTGTAGGATTCGTTATGAATAGGAAGGTAGGGCAGAGGGTGTGTTACTGTGAACAGTTCAGTGACCGGGTTGTTCTAATCAGAATCGACAGCAGACCAACACCGACAACGATAGTTCAGGTATACATGCCGACGTCGCAAGCTGAAGATGAACAGATAGAGAAAATGTATGAGGATATTGAAAGGGTAATGCAGTATGTAAAGAGGGACGAAAATCTAATAGTCATGGGCGACTGGAATGCAGTTGTAGGGGAAGGAGTAGAAGAAAAGGTTCCAGGAGAATATGAGATTGGGACAAGGAATGAAAGAAGAGAAAGACTAATTGAGTTCTGTAACAAGTTTCAGCTAGTACTAGCGAATACCCTGTTCAAGAATCACAAGAGGAAGAGGTATACTTGGAAAAGGCCGGGAGATTTCAATTAGATTACATCATGGTCAGACAGAGATTCCGAAATCAGATACTGGACTGTAAGGCGTACCCAGGAGCAGATATAGACTCAGATCACAATATAGCAGTGATGAAGAGTAGGTTGACGTTCAAGACATTAGTCAGGAAGAATCAATACGCAAAGAAGTGGGATATGGAAGTACTAAGGAAGGACGAGATACGTTTGAAGTTCTCTAACGCTATAGATACAGCAATAAGGAATAGCGCAGTAGGCAGTACAGTTGAAGAGGAATGGACAACTCTAAAAAGGGTCATCACAGAAGTTGGGAAGGAAAACATAGGTACAAAGAAGGTAGTTGCGAAGAAACCATGGGTAACAGAAGAATTACTTCTGTTGATTGATGAAAGGAGAAAGTACAAACACGTTCCGGGAAAATCCCCTTCTTGCAGCGGTGTACCATAGGTCTCTAGAAGAGCGTAGCGTTCCAAAGGATTGGAAAAGGCACAGGTCATCCCCGTTTTCAAGAAGGGACGTCGAGCAGATGTGCAGAACTATAGACCTATATCTCTAACGTCGATCAGTTGTAGAATTTTGGAACACGTATTGTGTTCGAGTATAATGACTTTCCTGGAGACTAGAAATCTACTCTGTAGGAATCAGCATGGGTTTCGAAAAAGACGGTCATGTGAAACCCAGCTCGCGCTATTCGTCCACGAGACTCAGGGGGCCATAGATACGGGTTCACAGGTAGATGCCGTGTTTCTTGACTTCCGCAAGGCGTTCGATACAGTTCCCCACAGTCGTTTAATGAACAAAGTAAGAGCATATGGACTATCAGACCAATTGTGTGATTGGATTGAGGAGTTCCTAGATAACAGGACGCAGCATGTCATTCTCAATGGAGAGAAGTCTTCCGAAGTAAGAGTGATTTCAGGTGTGCCGCAGGGGAGTGTCATAGGACCGTTGCTATTCACAATATATATAAATGACCTTGTGGATGACATCGGAAGTTCACTGAGGCTTTTTGCGGATGATGCTGTGGTGTATCGAGAGGTTGTAACAATGGAAAATTGTACTGAAATGCAGGAGGATCTGCAGCGAATTGACGCATGGTGCAGGGAATGGCAATGGAATCTCAGTGTAGACAAGTGTAATGTGCTGCGAATACACAGAAAGACAGATCCTTTATCATTTAGCTACAAAATAGCAGGTCAGCAGCTGGAAGCAGTTATTACCATAAATTATCTGGGAGTACGCATTAGGAGTGATTTAAAATGGAATGATCATATAATGTAGATCGTCGGTAAAGCAGATGCCAGACAGATTCATTGGAAGAATCCTAAGGAAATGCAATCCGAAAACAAACGAAGTAGGTTACAGTACGCTTGTTCGTCCACTGCTTGAATACTGCTCAGCAGTGTGGGATCCGTACCAGATAGGGTTGATACACTCCTGGAAATTAAAATAAGAACACCGTGAATTCATTGTCCCAGGAAGGGGATACTTTATTGACACATTCCTGGGGTCAGATACATCACATGATCACACTGACAGAACCACAGGCACATAGACACAGGCAACTGAGCATGCACAATGTCGGCACTAGTACAGTGTATATCCACCTTTCGCAGCAATGCAGGCTGCTATTCTCCCATGGAGACGATCGTAGAGATGCTGGATGTAGTCCTGTGGAACGGCTTGCCATGCCATTTCCACCTGGCGCCTCAGTTGGACCAGCGTTCGTGCTGGACGTGCAGACCGCGTGAGACGACGCTTCATCCAGTCCCAAACATGCTCAATGGGGGACAGATCCGGAGATCTTGCTGGCCAGGGTAGTTGACTTACACCTTCTAGAGCACGTTGGGTGGCACGGGATACATGCGGACGTGCATTGTCCTGTTGGAACAGCATGTTCCCTTGCCGGTCTAGGAATGGTAGAACGATGGGTTCGATGACGGTTTGGATGTACCGTGCACTATTCAGTGTCCCCTCGACGATCACCAGTGGTGTACGGCCAGTGTAGGAGATCGCTCCCCACACCATGATGCCGGGTGTTGGCCCTGTGTGCCTCGGTCGTATGCAGTCCTGATTGTGCGCTCACCTGCACGGCTCCAAACACGCATACGACCATCATTGGCACCAAGGCAGAAGCGACTCTCATCGCTGAAGACGACACGTCTCCATTCGTCCCTCCATTCACGCCTGTCGCGACACCACTGGAGGCGGGCTGCACGATGTTGGGGCGTGAGCGGAAGACGGCCTAACGGTGTGCGGGACCGTAGCCCAGCTTCATGGAGACGGTTGCGAATGGTCCTCGCCGATACCCCAGGAGCAACAGTGTCCCTATTTTGCTGGGATGTGGCGGTGCGGTCCCCTACGGCACTGCGTAGGATCCTACGGTCTTGGCGTGCATCCGTGCGTCGCTGCGGTCCGGTCCCAGGTCGACGGGCACGTGCACCTTCCGCCGACCACTGGCGACAACATCGATGTGCTGTGGAGACCTCACGCCCCACGTGTTGAGCAATTCGGCGGTACGTCCACCCGGCCTCCCGCATGCCCACTATACGCCCTCGCTCAAAGTCCGTCAACTGCACATTCGGTTCACGTCCATGCTGTCGCGGCATGCTACCAGTGTTAAAGACTGCGATGGAGCTCCGTATGCCACGGCAAACTGGCTGACACTGACGGCGGCGGTGCACAAATGCTGCGCAGCTAGCGCCATTCGACGGCCAACACCGCGGTTCCTGGTGTGTCCACTGTGCCGTGCGTGTGATCATTGCTTGTACAGCCCTCTCGCAGCGTCCGGAGCAAGTATGGTGGGTCTGACACACCGGTTTCAATGTGTTCTTTTTTCCATTTCCAGGAGTGTAGAAGATATAGAGAAGATCCAACGGAGAGCAGCGCGCTTCGTTACAGGATCATTTAGTAATCCCGAAAGCGTAACGGAGATGATAGATAAACTCCAGTGGAAGACTCTGCAGGAGAGACGCTCAGTAGCTCGGTACGGGCTTTTGTCAAAGTTTCGAGAACATACCTTCACCGAAGAGTCAAGCAGTATATTGCTCCCTCCTACGTATATCTCGCGAAGAGACAATGAGGATAGAATCAGAGAGATTAGAGCCCACACAGAGGCATACCGACAATCCTTCTTTCCACGAACAATACGAGAATGGAATACAAGGGAGAACCGATAGAGGTACTCAAGGTACCCTCCGCCACACACCGTCAGGTGGCTTGCGGAGTATGGATGTAGATGTAGATGTAGAAGAAATACAAGTCGCTGAGGAATGAAATAAATAGGAAGTGCAGGGAAGCTAAGACGAAATGGCCGCAGGAAAAATGTGAAGACATCGAAAAAGATATGATTGTCGGACGGACAGACTCAGCATACAGGAAAGTCAAAACAACCTTTGGTGACATTAAAAGCAACGGTGGTAACATTAAGAGTGCAACGGGAATTCCACTGTTAAATGCAGAGGAGAGAGCAGATAGGTGGAAAGAATACATTGAAAGCCTGTATGAGGGTGAAAATTTTTCTGATGTGATAGAAGAAGAAACAGGAGTCGATTTAGAAGAGATAGGGGATCCAGTATTAGAATCGGAATTTAAAAAAGCTTTGGAGGACTAACGGTCAAATGAGGCAGAAGGGATAGATAACATTCCATCAGAATTTCTAAAATCATTGGGGGAAATGGCAACAAAACGACTATTCACGTAGGTGTGTAGAATACATGAGTCTGGCGACATACCATCTGACTTTCGGAAAAGCATCATCCACACAATTCCGAAGACGGCAAGACTGAGAAGTGCGAGAATTATCGCACAATCAGCTTAACAGCTCATGCATCGAAGCTGCTTACAAGAATAATATACAGAAGACTGGAAAAGAAAATTGAGAATGCGCTAGGTGAAGATCAGTTTGGCTTTAGGGAAAGTAAAGGGACGAGAGAGGCAATTCTGACGTTACGGCTAATAATGCAAGCAAGGCTAAAGAAAAATCAAGACACTTTCATAGGATTTGTCGACCTGGAGAAAGCGTTCGACAATAAAAAATGGTGCAAGCTGTTCGAGATTCTGAAAAAAGTAGGTGTAAGCTATAGGGAGAGACGGGTCATATACAATATGTACAACAACCAAGAGGGAATAGTAAGAGTGGACGATCAAGAACAAAGTGCTCGTATTAAGAAGGGTGTAAGACAAGGCTGTAGCCTTTCGCCCCTACTATTCAATCTATACATCGAGGAAGCAATGATGGAAATAAAAGAAAGTTTCAGGAGTGGAATTAAAATATAAGGTGAAAGGATATCAATGATACGATTCGCTGATGACATTGCTATCCTGAGTGAAAGTGAAGAAGAATTAAATGATCTGCTGAACGGAATGAACAGTCTAATGAGTACACAGTATGGTTTGAGAGTAAATCAGAGAAAGACGAAGGTAATGAGAAGTAATAGAAATGAGAAAAGCGAGAAACTTAACATCAGGATTGATGGTCACGAAGTCAGTGAAGTTAAGGAATTCGGCTACCTAGGCAGTAAAATAACCAATGACGGACGGAGCAAGGAGGACATCAAAAGCAGGCTCGCTATGGCAAAGAAGGCATTTCTGGCCAAGAGAAGTCTACTAATATCAAGTACCGGCCTTAATTTGAGGAAGAAATTTCTGAGGATGTACGTCTGGAGTACAGCATTGTATGGTAGTGAAACATGGACTGTGGGAAAACCGGAACAGAAGAGAATCGAAGCATTTGAGATGTGGTGCTATAGATGAATGTTGAAAATTAGGTGGACTGATAAGGTAAGGAATGAGGAGGTTCTATGCAGAATCGGAGAGGAAAGGAATATGTGGAAAACAATGATAAGGAGAAGGGACAGGATGATAGGACATCTGCTAAGATGAATGGGAATGAATTCCATGGTATGACTTCCATGGTACTAGAGGGAGCTGTAGAGGGCAAAAACTGTAGATGAAGACAGAGATTGGAATACGACAAGCAAATAATTGAGACCGTAGGTTGCATCTGCTACTCTGAGATGAAGAGGTTAGCACAGGAAAGGAATTCGTGGCGAACCGCATCAAACCAGTCAGCAGACTGATGACCAAAATAAAAAAAAAAAAGTACAAGATGTTCGAAATTCTAAGAAAAATAGGGGTAAACTTAAGGGAGAGACGGTAATATACAATAGGAAGAAGATCCAAGAGGGAATAATAAGAGTTGACTACCAAGAACGAAGTGCTCGGATTAAAATGGGAGTAAAACAGGGATGAAATCTTTCACCCGTACTGTTCAATTTGTACAGCGAAGAAGCAGTGATGGAAATAAAATGAAGGTTCGGGAGTGGAATTAAAATTCAAGGTGAAAAGTTATCAATGACACGATTAGCTGATGACATTGCGATCCTAAGTGAAAGTGAAGACGAGATGCATGATCTGCGGAATGGGATGAACAGTCTAACGAGTACAGAAAATGGATTAAGAGTATATCGATGAAAGATAAAGTAATGAGAAGTAGCAGAAATGAGAACAGCGAGTAATTTAACATCAGTATTGATTATCAAGAAGTAGATGAAGTTAAGGAATTAAGCTACCTAGGGAGCAAGGCGGAGGGGGCAAGGAGGACATCAAGAGCAGAATCACACTGGCAAAAAGGACATTCCTGCCAAAAGTAGTCTACTAGTATCAGACATTGGTCTTAATGTGAGGAAGAAATTTATGAGAATGCACGTTTGGAGCACAGAATTGTACCGTAGTTAAACATGAACTATGAGAAAACTGGAAGAGAAGTGAACAGAAGCATTTTAGATGTGATGCTACAGGCGAATGTTGAAAATTATGTGGACTGAAAAGATAAGGAAGTTTTGTGCAGAGCCGGAGAGGAAGGGGGTGTCTGAAAATATTTACAAGGAGAAGGGGCAGGATGACAAGACATCTGTTAAGACGTCCATGGTACTAGAAGGAACTGCAGAGGGCAAAAGCTGTAAGAGAAGACAGGGTTTGGAATACAGTCAGCAAATAATAGCGCACATGGGTTGCAAAAGCCACTCAGAAATGGAAGAGGTTGGAACAGAAGAGGAATTATTGGTGTGCTGCATCAAACCTCTGGGAAGACTGATGACTAAAAAAAAGTCCCATACAGACCACCGTAGACCACATCAGATGCAAAAAGTACCAGTTTGGTCTATTTTCCCAAACAGGAGGAAGTGTGTAATAGTCATACTTTGACCCTGTTCTACAACAGTGACACTAGGACGATCCTCATGTTAAGTATAGACGGGGTCCGTACCCCAAACGCTATCCTTGACACTTGTCCTATCTTTTATCACCAACAGAACCCGAGGAATAACCACCAGAAAATCCCGTTCTTGTGCGCAGCGTTTTGGATCATCTTAGGTACGCATACTGTCTCATACATACAGATTATGGAAAATAACTTTGATACCTTCACACATTGAGGGAATAAATATCTACATCTACATCCATACTCCGCAAGCCACCTGATGGTGTGTGGCGGAGGGTACTTTGAGTACCTCTATCGGTTCTCCCTTCTATTCCAGTCTCGTACTGTTCGTGGAAAGAAGGACTGTCGGTTGCCCCTGTGTGGGCTCTAATCTCTCTGATTTTATCCTCATGGTCTCTTCGCGAGATATACGTAGCAGGGAGCAATATACTGCTTGACTCCTCGGTAAGCCGGCCGCGTTGGGTGTGCGGTTCTAGGCCCTTCAGTCCAGAACCGCGGGACTGCTCCGGTCGCAGGTTCGAATCCTGCCTCGGGCATGGATGTGTGTGATGTCCTTGGGTTAGTTAGGTTTAAGTAGTTCTAAGTTCTAGAGGACTGATGACCTAAGATGTTAAGTCCCATAGTGCTCAGAGTCATTTGAACCATTTGACTCCTCGGTAAAGGTATGTTTTCGAAACTTCAACAAAAGCCCGTACCGAACTACTGAGCGTCTCTCCGGCAGAGTCTTCGAGTTTATCTATCATCTCCGTAACGCTTTCGCGATTACTAAATGATCCTGTAGGGAAGGGCGCTGCTCTCCGTTGGATCTTCTCTATCTCTTCTATCAACCCTATCTGGTAAGGATTCCACACTGCTGAGCAGTATTCAAGCAGTGGGCGAACAGGCGTACTGTAACCTATTTCCTTTGCTTTCGGATTGCATTTCCTTAGGATTCTTCCAATGAATCTCAGTCTGGCATCTGCTTTACCGACGATCAATTTTATATGATCATTCCACTTTAAATCACTCCTAATGGGTACTCCCAGATAATTTATGGAATTAACTGCTTCCAGTTGCTGACCTGCTATATTGTAGCTAAATGATAAAGGATCTTTCTTTCTATGCATTCGCAGCACGTTACACTTGTCTACATCGAGATTCAATAGCCATTCCCTGCACCATGCGTCAATTCGCTGCAGATCCTCCTGCATTTCAGTACAATTTTCCATTGTTACAACCTCTCGATATACCACAGCATCATCCGCAAATAGCCTCAGTGAACTTCCGATGTCATCCACAAGGTCATTTATGTGCATTGTGAATAGCAACGGTCCTACGACACTCCCCTGCGGCACACCTGAAATCACTCCTACTTCGTAAGACTTCTCTCCATTGAGAATGACATGCTGCGTTCTGTTATCTAGGAACTCTTCAATCCAATCACACAATTGGTCTGATAGTCCATATGCTTGTTCAATAAACGACTGTGGGGAACTGTATCGAACGCCTTGCGGAAGTCAAGAAACACGGCATCTACATGGGAACCCATTTTTATGGCCCTCTGAGTCTTGTGGACGAATAGCGCGAGCTGGGTTTCACACGATCGTCTTTTTCGAAACCCATGCTGATCCCTACAGAGTAGATCTCCAGTCTCCAGGAAAGTCATTATACTCGAACATAATACGTGTTTCAAAATTATACAACTGATCGACATTAGAGATATAGGTCTATAGTTCTGCACGTCTGTTCGACGTCCCTTCTTGAAAACTGGGATGACCTGTGCCCTTTTCCAATCCTTTGGAACGCTACGCTCCACTAGAGACCTACGGTACACCGCTGCAAGAAGGGGCCCAAGTTATTAAAGGAGGGATCGCGTACTCTGTGTAAAATCGAACTGGTATCCCATCAGGTCCAGCGGCCTTTCCTCTTTTGAGCGATTTTAATTGTTTCTCTATCCCCCTGTCGTCTATTTTGATATCTACCATTTTGTCATCTGTGTGACAAATCTAGAAAAGGAACTACAGTGCAGCTCTGGAAAAAGACATTTAGTATTTCGGCCTTTAGTCTGTCATCCTCTGTTTCAGTACCACTTAGGTCACAGAGTGTCTGGACATTTTGTTTTGATCCACCTACCGCTTTGACATAAGACCAAAATTTCATAAGATTTTCTGCCAAGTCAGTACATAGAACTTTACTTTCGAATTCATTGAACGCCTCTAGCATAGTCCTCCTCACACTACATTTCGCTTCGCGTAATTTTTGTTTGCCTGCAAGGCTTTGGCTATGTTTATGTTTTCTGTAAAGTATCATAGTCTTCAGCTAGTGTACTTGGAACATGGACAGCTTACAGGTGCATCGTATCGTCCCCTTGCTCTTCGTCTCTGTTATTAACCTTTCCAGTCTCCTGTGTCTTTTTTTTTTCCTTCTGTAAATCGCTCTCAAAAATACACGTACTTGAGAGCACAGACTGCAGACGCCCAGTGCAGAGAAACGCCATATATTAGCAGCGTACGAACGGCTAATTACTTATTTGCATCCCAGAGAGTCCGAAGAAAATTACGGCGCTCCTCGCAGTGGGAGCCGCCCAGTCAGGGATGGGCTGGTATAGCGCAGTACAGGCGCCGACAACTCCTGCAGAGCTGCGATTTAAGTTGGTGGGGACGGACCTGGGTACGCTACCAGTTTCAGAAACCTCTTCCGAAAATCACACGTAAGGTGTAATCAGTCCATTTTGCTTATAGTATACAGCATAAAATTTGCGTACATATGTAATTAAAACGCTGCAACAAAACAATTTTTTTCAACAGTAGTTATGTATAATATGAACAGCACGTAATTATATCAACAAATACGATTGGAAAACCGAATTATTAGGTTGGTGCATAAGTTCGTAGCATTTTTGTGTTGCATGTTAGTATTCCGGTTGCTGTTGGTTTATTTATCGATCGCCCTTTTCCTTTTCTTTTGTAGTTAAATGTTATTTTTTTAGTTTACATATTGTGATTTTGTCATTTGTATATAGTGTGTGGAGCTGTGGACGGTAGAAAATGGAATGCCAAGTTGAGAAATTGGAACATTTCCCACAAATTCTTCGGTTTGAGGTCATAAGAGGTGTGACAACAGCGGAGGAAGCCGGAAACATTTGCGCCGTGGATGGGTATAATGCCATTGGGAAGGGCACGGCAACAAAAGGGTTTTCTCGTTTTAAGGAGGATTGTTTTGACATTGGTGACTTTCAACGTTAGGAAAACCTTCGGGGTTTGATGAAGATCGTTTAAACGCTTCAATCCACAATGATCCACGTCAGTGTAGTGGAGAACTGGCAAGTGTGATGAACTGTGATCACTTCGCCATCGCGCGACTTTTACGTTTCTATGGGTAGCGCATGAACTATGTAAAAATCACAAAAGTCAGCGGATGGACAGCTCTGCTTGCTCCTCAGTTTGGCTCGTGAATAGCATCCTGTTTCATTATTCGCGACGAGAAATGGTGTATTTCTCCTAACACAAAGAAAAGGAAGAAATGGTTGAGACGAAGCAAAGCAGCGGCTCGTCATAAAAAGACTTGCGTGCATCCGTAAAAGATAATGTTACATGTCCGATGGACCAGCGACGGTGTGGTGTACTAAGATTTGCTTTCGAGAGGAGTAACCATCACTGCTGAAATTTGTTGTCAACAACTGGGACGTCTTGCAGACGCAGTCCAAGAACGACGACCAGGAAGACTACGTGATGTGATGCTACTTCGTGATAACGCGGGCCCGCATTCTGCTACACTGACAGAAAATACCCTCTGCACCTGGTCTTGTGCCCTCAGATTTTCAAATTTTCTGCTCTCTAAAGGAGAACCTTCACTGAACTTCCTTTAATGATGGAAATGCACACCGAACATTCCTCGATGACTTCTTCACCTCAGAATCATGTGACTTCCACAGTCGCGCAATCGAAAAATTATTCGTGTTGGCCGACCGTAGTAAATACACTCCTGGAAATGGAAAAAAGAACACATTGACACCGGTGTGTCAGACCCACCATACTTGCTCCGGACACTGCGAGAGGGCTGTACAAGCAATGATCACACGCACGGCACAGCGGACACACCAGGAACCGCGGTGTTGGCCGTCGAATGGCGCTAGCTGCGCAGCATTTGTGCACCGCCGCCGTCAGTGTCAGCCAGTTTGCCGTGGCATACGGAGCTCCATCGCAGTCTTTAACACTGGTAGCATGCCGCGACAGCGCGGACGTGAACCGTATGTGCAGTTGACGGACTTTGAGCGAGGGCGTATAGTGGGCATGCGGGAGGCCGGGTGGACGTACCGCCGAATTGCTCAACACGTGGGGCGTGAGGTGTCCACAGTACATCGATGTTGTCGCCAGTGGTCGACGGAAGGTGCACGTGCCCGTCGACCTGGGACCAGACCGCAGCGACGCACGGATGCACGCCAAGACCGTAGGATCCTACGCAGTGCCATAGGGGACCGCACCGCCACTTCCCAGCAAATTAGGGACACTGTTGCTCCTGGGGTATCGGCGAGGACCATTCGCAACCGTCTCCATGAAGCTGGGCTACGGTCCCGCACACCGTTAGGCCGTCTTCCGCTCACGCCCCAACATCGTGCAGCCCGCCTCCAGTGGTGTCGCGACAGGCGTGAATGGAGGGACGAATGGAGACGTGTCGTCTTCAGCGATGAGAGTCGCTTCTGCCTTGGTGCCAATGATGGTCGTATGCGTGTTTGGCGCCGTGCAGGTGAGCGCCACAATCAGGACTGCATACGACCGAGGCACACAGGGCCAGCACCCGGCATCATGGTGTGGGGAGCGATCTCCTACACTGGCCGTACACCACTGGTGATCGTCGAGGGGACACTGAATAGTGCACGGTACATCCAAACCGTCATCGAACCCATCGTTCTACCATTCCTAGACCGACAAGGGAACTTGCTGTTCCAATAGGACAATGCACGTCCGCATGTATCCCGTGCCACCCAACGTGCTCTAGAAGGTGTAAGTCAACTACCCTGGCCAGCAAGATCTCCGGATCTGTCCCCCATTGAGCATGTTTGGGACTGGATGAAGCGTCGTCTCACGCGGTCTGCACGTCCAGCACGAACGCTGGTCCAACTGAGGCGCCAGGTGGAAATGGCATGGCAAGCCGTTCCACAGGACTACATCCAGCATCTCTACGATCGTCTCCATGGGAGAATAGCAGCCTGCATTGCTGCGAAAGGTGGATATACACTGTACTAGTGCCGACATTGTGCATGCTCTGTTGCCTGTGTCTATGTGCCTGTGGTTCTGTCAGTGTGATCATGTGATGTATCTGACCCCAGGAATGTGTCAATAAAGTTTCCCCTTCCTGGGACAATGAATTCATGGTGTTCTTATTTCAATTTCCAGGAGTGTAGTGAAAAAAAAATATTATTGGTGATTAAAGTCTCTGTTTTGTGTACCTGTTCTGTTTAGTGGAGAAACGCTACCTAGTATCTATTACTTTATTTTAGAATTAATAAATAAACGCCCTGACAGATATTAATATAATGATCTAATCAACACTTTAATAAGCCATGGCTGCCAAATGCTGGCACAAATTATCTACATCTGGACGGAAAAACTGAAATTTGATGACCTCTGCCAAGGTCATTTTCGGTACTGAAGGAATACAGGCACACGCGAAACTCTGCTGAACCTACCATTTGTCTTAGGAGGTAGATTTAAGAAAGACAAACTGAAACCTAACAGCTGTCTTGTAAGTTTACTTCAATGCCCAATACAAATTTAGAAATGGCTTGTAAACTGCAAAACCCTTTGACAAAGCTATCTGACTCGAGAAATTTGGAGAAAAATGGTTAAACTTATCAAGTGCAACGAGAATTTCACTGATGTGTTTTTGAAAGAAAATTAGTTGACAATAGCATGCAACTCTGCAGGGTTAATGAATGCATAATGCAATGAGCTCCTCTCTTATAGACGAAAATTAGTCTAACCCAAATGTAGTGGCCTTTTGTACAGTCTGCAGCTAAGTGTTTAATAGAATTAACTTTTGAACCCTAATAATCAGTGACGAAATTAATTCCTGGTCTCAAATCACTGCTACCCGAAAAACCGCATGCAGGGACAAACCCTAACACTATTACTTACCAAGTGGCTTAAAACGTAACATAAAAGGAAAGTTTAGTGCGTGGCCATATAAAGAGCGTGAATTTCTCGTTGCAAGAAAGTTAAGTACTGGCGACTGCGAACAGTTTGAAATGTTGTGCAAAAGTCACACAAAGTTTCTAATCCTAATAAACAAACAAAAAACAATAACATGGCCGACGCAGCCTGCTTACTAATAGCTACAAGGGAGAAAGTGTGTGTGTGTGTGTGTGTGTGTGTGTGTGTGAGAGAGAGAGAGAGAGAGAGAGAGAGAGAGTGAGAGAGAGAGAGGGGGGGGGGGGAGGAAGGGAGAGACACTGCCGCAAAGGCTCGCGGACGTGCAGAACGCAACTGGACATCCTAACACTTACAATTTAAACGAACACGTGTCGCGAGAATTTACTCTGTGACGACGTGACTAAAAAACCTTAGCCCAGTGTCCGAACTGAATGGGTTATTGACACCAGTCTCCACGCTCTTTCTAACTGAAATCTGAAATTCGCTGCAATATTTCTGACTGGCTTTTGCGAGACCAATTTCCTGAGTTACACGAGACGCATCACACACGATCCTTCAGTTTATGCGGGAGACGGTCAAAGCACGCTTGCGCGCTAACATAACGAGTCGAAATGGATAGTTGAGATGTTTCAAAACTTACATTTTTAGCATTCATAAATATAGAGAAATCTTCTGATAATACTGAGTGGATTACTCTGTTTGCAAATACGAAGGGAGCAGGGCTAAAATACAGGGAGTGAAAGATTTTCTACAGCTTGTACAGAACCTGACTGCATTTGGAGAGTGAAATGGCTCGAAACGGATGCAATAACTGGGAATAGTTAGAGACCAGTTAGTAGCCTCTCGCAGATGTTATTCAGTCTAGACAATGATCAAGCAGTAAAGGAAACAAGAAAGGAATTTCCGTAATGGAATTAAACTTTGCCAATAAATTTTGATACTGTCAGAGACGACAAAAAGTACTTGGAAGGTGAATTTTGCGGAATTGGTAGTGCCTTGAAAAAGAGGTATTCAGATGAAAATAAAAAAAAGTAAAATAGGATAATGAGATTTAGTCGATTTAAAACAGAAATTATAATAGAATTAAGTCTGGAAATATGACACTTACACTGCTGCAAGCCGCAAGCAGGCGCTGCTGTGCGGCTGGTCCCGGCGGAGGTTCGAGTCCTCCCTCGAGCATGGGTGTGTGCGTTAGTCCTTAGGATAATTTAGGTTAAGTATTGTGTTAGCTTAGGGACTGATGACCTTAGCAGTTAAGTCCCATAAGATTTCACACACATTTGGACAATTGGTGAAGGCCAAAGCAGAGAGAGTAATAAACACTGCCACTAGCAAGGAAATCTTTCCGGAAATCAGAAATTTGTTAACATCAAATAGCGTTAGGAAGTGTTGTCTGAGTGTATTGGTATGGACTATAGCCTTTTACGTAACTGAAACGTGAGCGATGTGTATACTACAGACAAGAAGAGAAGCTTTGGTAATACGATGCTACAGAAAAAATGTTGAAAATTAGAGGGGTTGATAGAATAACTCGTAGTAACGTATTCACTGTTTAAAAGTCACAGAGGATGAGGTACATTTGGAAACAGCTTGGATACACAAGAATATTCCATCTGGATTACGCCGTGCTCAGGCAAAGTTCATGTAATCAGATATGGGATTGTTTTCAGGGGTACTCAGGGATGGATATAATATCAGTTTAGTATTGATGAAGAGTAGACGGAAGTACCAGGGAATTTTCCGGAAGAATCAATGTGCAAAGACGTGGGATGCTGAATTACTGAAGAATAATGAGATGTGTTCGATGTTCTGCGAACTTGGAACTATTACGGTAATGAATATTATTGTAGGCAGTTATGTTGATAAAGAATGAATATCTATAAAAAGGGGAATCACAGATCTTCGACAGACAAATATAGACACAGAGGAGTAACTGCAAAGAAAATTTGATTTCTAGAATAAATACAATTGATAGATGAGTGAAGGACGTACTAAATGCTGCGGAAAAGAACGGAATACAGCAACATAAATCATTTAGAAATGTAATAAATAGGAAGTACAGGGAAGATAAGGTGAAATAGCTGGAGGCAAAAGTGAAAAAACCGAAAAAATCATCTAAAGGACACATTCAGCATAAAGAAAATGCAAACAACTTCAATGTAATGAAGAGCAAAGGTATCAACATCAAGAGTGCAAGAGGAATTCCACACTTAAACACAGAAGAGAGTGGACAGGAAGGAATAACACTATCAACGTCTCTACAACTGGAGGAAACTGTCTAATGGCATGATAGAAGAAATGGAGTCGGTATGGAAGAGATAGGGGATTCAGTACTCGAATCGCAGTTTATGAAAGTTTCGAAAAACTTCAGATCAGATACGGCGGAAAGGATAGACAACGTTCCTCTTCCATTTAGAAAATAGTTAAATGGCAACAAGATGACTTTTCAAAATGGTTTGTAGAGTATGTGAGTCTCGAGACATACCATCAGACTGTCGGTATATATCATTCACATAATACTGAAGTTAGCAAGAGAAGATTCGAACGAGAACTACCGCGCAATCTTTTTAACAGCTCCTGTATCGATGTTGAGGACAAGAATAATATACAGGAGTCTGGAGTAGAAAATTGAAGATCTGTTAGATAACGGTTTGGATTTAGGGAAGCTAAGGCCGCAAGACAGGCAGTTCTAGCTTTGCGACTTTGTGATGGCTAATGGAAGGTTCAAATGGTTCAAATGTCTCTGAGCACTATGGGACTTAACATCTGAGGCCATCAGTCCCCTAGAACTTAGAACTACTTAAACCTAACTAACCTAAAGACATCACACACATCCATTCCCGAGGCAGGATTCGAACCTGCGACCGTAGCGGTCGCGCGGTTCCAGACGGTAGCGCCTAGAACCGCTCGGCCACCCTGGCCGGCACACTCACTTCAAATAACACTACTGAGAACGTTTAGAGAGCCGGCATTTGTGGTCTCGCGGTAGCGTGCTCGCTTCCCGAGCACGGGGTCCCGGGTTCGATTCCCGGCGGGGTCAGGGATTTTTCCTGCCTCGAGATGACTGGGTGTTGTTGTGTCGTCTTCATCATCATCATCCATCCCCATTACGGTCGGAGGAAGGCAACGGCAAACCACCTCCATTAGGACCTTGCCTAGTAAGGCGGTGCGGGTCTCTCGCATCGTTCCCCTACGCTCTGTAAAGAAGCATGGGACTTCATTTCCATTTTCATTTGAAGCTGACTTCAGGACGATCCTACTGGCGCCAACACACATTTCGCGTGGGGACCATGAAGGTAAGATACGGGAAATTAGGGCTCATACGGATGCATATACACAGTCGTTTTTCCCTCGCTCACTCTGCAAGTGGAAACGGAAACGAGACGATTAGTTGCAGTACAAGTTACCTTCCGCCAAGCACTGCACGGTGACTTGCGGGGTACGTACATAGATGTAAATCTAGAAATAAAAGAACGATTCATGTGTGTTATTAAAATTCGATCTGAAAGAACACAATTGGTAAAATTTGGTGCTGACATTGCGAAAGTGAAGAATAATTGTAGAAACTGTTGAACGGACTGAACAGTCCAAGAAGTAAGCCGAGTGGCTGAGAGTAATCCGAAGAAAAGTGAAGGTAATGTATAACAGCAGAAATTAAATTAACGATCAATTTAACATCAAAACTGCATATTGTGAAGTAGACGAAGTGAAGATATTTTGCTACGTTGAAGGCAAGATAAAAAATGGCGGACGTAGCAGTGAGAAAATAAAAATTAATTTAGCACAAGCAAACAGGGCGTTCCTGGTCAAAAGAAGTCACCTCCTGTCAAACTATGATCTTAATTCGACGACGAAATTTCTGAGAATGTACGTCTGGAGCACGGCATTGTATGGAAAAGAACCAGGGCCTGTGGGACAACAGGAAAACGACAGAATCGACGCGTTTGAGATATGGTGCAATGGAAGGATGCTGGAAAATAGGTGGAGTAATAAGAAGTCCTCCGAGACGAGAAGAGGAACGTATGGAAACCATTGACAATGTCCTTATGATAAGAAATGTGTTAAGTCACAAGGGAGTACTTTCAGCGGTACTTGATGAAGTTGCAGAAAGTAAAAACTGTAAGAGAAAGCCTAGATTATTATATTTGGAATAATCGATGCTGCTGGGTACATGTGCTACTCTGATATAACGAGGTACACCATGTGATGAATTTGTGGCAGTTCTTACCAAACATGTCAGAATTGTTAAAACGGTATTCCACCAGCCGTTATCTTTTTAGCTTCTAATTTAGGCTACCAGTTGCGACTCCTCAATAGACTCATCTTCAGGCACTACACAGTAAAAGTTACAAGACATCAGACAAATGCATAATAAGATGCCATATATAGTATGAACAAAACAAAAGATACATATTAATATACACAAGGAAAAGCAAACCAGTACTGGAATACATTCATGGTACAATCAAGGACACATTATGAATATATAAAATAGTCTGCACATTTACAGCAAGATATGTCACGTATCATAAATAACTCATAAAAACAGTAGTGCTACTGTAATGCAGACGTTAATCCTATACGTTCACCGTCCTAAAATATGTAAGGATATGAGCGACAAGCACCCTGCCTTTAATATGTAATGAAGAATAGCATCAAATAACTAACATAGAAGTCTAAGAAACGCGAACAATATCACAATACCAAAGTAAAACAATAAATAGTCGCATTGGGAAAATGACTAAGCTAATCAACTGAGAATGTGAGGCAAAGTTGTGAGTACTACCTAATATGAGTAATTCAGGAAAGTAGGCATTAGTGTCGTTAGCCTTCAGAGTAATGCCAGAGTAATGAAGTATAAAACATATGACCCAACTACCAATTAAAAGAGAAGCGATGTCGCGTACTGAGCGCGTATATATCCTGTGACCACTAGGTAAGTCTAATACGGCGTATCCACCTAACTTGCCATTGAGATGTAAACACCATTCGACTGTTTCGCAATACAACACTAATAGGAACGGTAAGATTAGGATCGCCGAATCAAGCGAATGTGAGTGATGTATTCCTTCGAAGAGCAACTCGATATGCTTCTCATTTACGGAGAATGCCAACGAAATTCAGAGAGAGATTTATACGCTGAATGACATCTTCAACGTACTCACCCAATACTTCGTACACTTAAGTATGTGTATGATACATTGAGAACAACTGGATCTTTCACGAATCCGAAACATATCCGGCAAACTAAAGTTACTAGCAAGGAAACGGAAACTGGTACCCTTGCTACTGTGCCGACCGGTGTGGCTGAGCGGTTCTAGGCGCTTCAGTGCTCAAAGCCATTTGAACCATTTTGAACCTTGCTACTGTGAATCGAGACCCTTGTGTTATTTAGCGTCAAATGGAAAGGGAATCTGGCACGAGCCAGAGTAGTGTTGTTCGTGTTCCGTATCGCCATAAATATCAACGTTACCATATAAGTCTCCATCAAGAATTAACTGGTACAGATTGTTTGCGTCACATTGACTTATGCCGATGGGCTAAACTTCAGATTCATAGGGATGACGCGTTTATTAATTTCATTTTATTTACTGACGATGCAACATTCACGAACCATGGAAATGTAAATTTGCATAACATGGATTATTGGGCAACTGAAAATCCATGTTGACTGCGACAAAAATTGCACGCCAAAACCCGTCGTCGGTGAATGTATGGTGTGGGGTTCTGGAGGACAGAATTATAGGCCCCTATTTCTTCGAAGGAAATCTTAATGGTAGGAAGTACACCACTTTCCTGCAAGAAACATTACGTCTGTTATTGGAAGAAATGCCTTTAGGAACAAGGAACAGAATGTGTTGTCAACATGAGGTGTGTCCGGCACATTTTTCGCTGATGGCTAGAAATTAGTTGCAGAGACAATTCCCACATCGTTAGATTGGGCGTGGAGGAGATACGTCGTCGCCGGCTCGTTCGCTAGACCTGACGCCTCTGGATTTTTTCTTGTGAGGATTCATAAAAGACGTTCCAACTACACCTGAAGATATAGGAGAGAGAATTGCAGGAGCACGTGCTTCGATAAGTGACGATATGATAAGGAATACGACTCAATCCATAATACGAAGATTGCAGCACTGCACTGATAACAATGGACATCACTTCGAACAGCATCTGTAAATGTGCGTTCATGACACTTTTGTGACCTTCGTTAACCATCAAAGACCTTACTGTTGCACATCATTGGATTTGTCTCGATAGCCGCTATCAGAAAATTAATACCAAACTACAGCATCACATTTAAAAAAAACAAAGTTGACCTTCATATCTCTGAAGCGACCCCATCTAGCAATAAAAACCAACGTAATATTATGGCCCCTGTTGTCCCACGCAACTTTTGTCGCACAAACTTTTCAGCTCGTATTATATTTTCGGAGTTCTTATGGTGGCTATAGTTAGTGACTCACCCTGTATATACGAGGCTCTGGAAATGCTGTAACTGCATGCAGCGAGGGCAGTATCTGTTTTCATGAACGCTGCGCTGTGCTGCAGCTGTCTCATTAACTCAGTGAGGCAAGACATAGGCGGACTACACTAGATTGCACATTATGTACACACAATGACTCCATTCTGTGCCTTTGACGTCCAAGGTTACCTTCACAGAGCATGCACATACACTTACGCGCAACGTTCACTTTAGAGAGAATGTCCAAAGCCATCACCTTGCATTTAGAAGCGTTTCACGACTCATTGGATCATACCTTTCTAGATGCTACGCAACACAGCTGCTCCCACCATTTCCGATGTTGCTTGAATGCGAGATACTAGGTCGTGTACATCAATGCCTAGAGGGAATACTATAAACTTTTTCCTTTAAATGTCCCCACGAACTGGGGAACGTGGAGACAAGAAATTAGACCTTGACGACCAACCCATTTCTCTGGAAACGCTTCATTTAAACGTTACGCAGTTCATTCCAAACTGTGGTAGTGCATCATTATGCTGAAACCATAGCTGTCTAAGAGGAAGGTTTCCTAACGCATCAGTCAAATTACTGAAAAGAAGCGTACGATACAGGGGCGTATTCGACTTGTCCGGCAACAGATAAGGGCCCAGAAGCACTCCTTCCACGATTGCAGCCCACAGTTTTATGCCAAAGCGTGCCTTAAAGCCACGTTCACAGTTGGCATGTGAGTTGTGTTCCGACCGATAATGCCTGTTGTGGAGATTGAAAATACCTTCATGAGTGAAGCTAGATTCATCAGTCCATATTAAGTTATCTATAAAATGTTCCTTAACTTCCACTTGGTGCGAAACCCATTCACAAAATGTATTCGTCGGATGCGGTCTTCCGGCCGCTGGTGTCGAGTTAAAGTGCAACGATAAAGATGCAGTTCTTCATCATGAAACACTCCGTCAATCAGTCTTTGAGATACTTGGAGCTGCCTCGCAATATCGCGGATACTTTACCGAGATGGTCAGTGAACGGTTTCAAGAATCACGCCCAGTGTTTGCGGAGTACGTCTAGTCCTTGGACGACCTCTGTCTATAACTGGTAGACGAAGATTATCGGTATGCCGAAAGCGTTGCTCCAGATGACGAAAAACACTCGTATCAGCATGACGAAATTGCAGGTACCGTGCAGAATATGCACCAGCAGCAGCAGCAGCTTGGTTATCGGATACATCCAGCACCAATAGCATATTGTCATATTCGTCGTTTGTGTACTCCGTCGGGAAGTTATTCTACTTGAACTTCACAGGACCAGTTATGGTTGTGCACTGCACGGTTAATAGACACATGTCTGCATACAGTTTAATGGATCTCAGTGTCATGTAAAAGGCTATTATTACGTGACAACACAATTTTCCACTTATAAACAACGATAATTATGGAACGGACGTCTAAAAAACGAACCATTCCTTGGTGTAGAATGTGGGTTTTATGTCTCAGAAATCTATTCAGGGAGCTACGACGGCTGGTACGGTAGTGAAGGATGATGACACGCGGTTCTCTCTACAATCCGAAGTGCTGCGCGATGTGACGGTGACGCCCGCCCCTCGTTTTAACACATGTGTTTTCCAAATGTGTCCGATCTGATTTTTCCAGATAAATTTTTGTCTTTAGTCCGGATGAGGACTCGGATGCCGACCAGCAAGTGCTGCAGTTTTTCTTCATGCTATATAGAGGAGGTCCCACTTAACTCAGCCACCTCACGTACATCCTAAATTAAACAAAATGTGAAAAAACAAAAAACAAAAAAAACAAAAAACGCATTTGGCCAGTGATGCACTTACGTCAGGGGCTCACACAATGGGCAGGAATACGTAATCCATAAAGGTCAGTGAACAACATTTTCAATAAAATGTTGCGTTTTTTGAATGGCACTAGTGAATTTTTTTCTGCACAAATCAAAACTAGAGGTACAATCAGTGATGGCAGACTTGGTATCAATATTGTACACGTCATACATTCTGAAATATCAGACTTTCAAACTTGGCAACGGCGCCGCGGTTGGTGCCGTAATGCGCAAGGCAAGGTTTGGCTGCATTATCTTGCAGCCTGTGGTATACAGACCAGTGTCAGCACGCAAGTTCTGCCTACACTGTTCAGCCTACTAGTGTCTCTTGCTTGGGCCTGCTGTGCTACTGTCGCAGTCACATAGGAAAATACACTGAGAAGCATGTCAGTGCTTTCCCTGTTTCCTGTTTTGGTGTGGCTTGTGACATTTGCGCTAGTCTTGTCAATATGCCGATCTTCAGTAAAAAAAAAAAAAAAAAAAAAAGCTGGGTACAGTGTTAATAGATGCAACCACGGATGTAGCAGTGTATGCTGAAGGCTACCCATACGGACGTACCGTTTCCAACATCAGCTCAAGCCTCACGGGAACAGGTAGTTTGGCACCCTAGTAGCGTCAACATACAGACACAACAGTTAACAATGACAACGAAATTGCTGTTCTGGCTGCTGTAGCGCACAATTCTGAGGTGAGTGTACAACAGATTGCCCGCAGTTCTGTAATAAGTTGTAGCAGTAGGTGGAGGATTTTTGTATAGGAAAACGTTTCATCCGTATCATATCATACTCCAACTAAACTGTACGGGAATGACTTTGAATCCCGCATTGAATTCTATCGATTTGCAGTTCAATGGTTGCAAGGTCATCCTGACAACTTACGTGATTCATTGTTTTCGGATGAAGCACCCTTCAAAAAAATTGTGAGAATGTAAATTTGCGGAACATGCACTACCGGTCCAAGCAAAATACGCACTGGCTTCGCGCTGTTCCTCATCAGCGGGAATGGCGTTAAGTTCTAGGGGACTGATGACCTCAGAAGTTAAGTCCCATAGTGCTCAGAGCCATTTGAACCAGTTGAAAAAACCAATTAAAAGAAGAAACAATTACCATTGTAACTACTGAATACATACGGAACTTAAGCAATATCAATAAGATAACCAGGAATAAATAAATGCAGGAAAATGGAGGTGTTTGAGGGAACCAACAGTTTGAGAGTGTGGTGGTACATTATTCATTATACATTATAATCAAACCAGTGGCTGTGTAACAGTTTTCATTAAATAAATGAGCAAAGTAAAATATGAACAGTATTTGATGAGACAACTACAAGGGATGTTAAACATGGTCAGTAATACAAGTACAAGTTAAAAGAAAGCCCTAACTATTGAAACTACAGTCTATATGGAATACAAAGACCACTTCAACAAAACAACTTAATGAATACAGGAAAATGGGAATATACAGGAAGAGAGAGTATGGGAAGTAATGAACAACAGAGATGATTATATGAAGTTTGAGCTGTGTCTGGTCATTTAGGATGAGATCTGGACTGTGAGCAAGATGTTTGTTAATTTCCAGGGCTTCCAGCAGGAGTTTATGGCTTTTGTTTGCTAAGTGAAGTACATGGGACACTGGGGGTGGTAGTTGTGACCCTCACTCAATACATGCTCAGCAAATGCAGAGTATGAATTCTGCAACCTGCAACTGCGTTCATTTTCAGCCAACCTAGTTGATATGTCTCTGCCTGACTGACCAATGCCAAATTTGTCACAATCAGAACAGGTGGTTTTGTACGCTCCACTGTTGGCTAATAACTGGATCTTGTCTTTGCTATTAAAAACCCACTGGGCTGTCGTGTTCCTGACATAGTAGGAAACCCTATACTTGCAGGATTTCAGTGCTTTGGCTACAGTCTGTGGTACCGGACCATTTCTTGCTGACAGTGGATGGGGAAGCAGGTGGGGCATAGAGGAGGGGTATAATTGTCCGTTTTTGTTTCGTGTGCAAGATGTGGTCAATAGGAACTGGATTGTAGCCACTGGTTGCGGCAATAAATTTTATTGTATCTAACTCTGTTTTAACATCATCTCTGGACATGGGGATGGATATGAGACGGTGTACCATTGAGTGGAAAGCTGCGTGCTTGTGAGCTATGGATTGTTGTGAGCAAGAAGGTATTACTGTGTCTGTAGTTGTAGCTTTTCTGTAAATTTTGAAACAGTGTATGTGTGTGTACTGATGTCAATGGTGAGATCTAAGAAGTTTATGGATTTGTTGCCAATTTCTATAGTGACCTGGATATTTTTTATGTTGACTGTTTATGTTTTTCAAAAACGTGTTGAGTTGGTTGTAGTCTTCAGTACAATGCGTTCTTGCCGAGCACGTGGCTGGGTGAGGGGGATTGGGGTCAGCGTTATCGAAGCCAACGAAAGCTACGCATAGAATAGAGCACGACGCTGGCATCCTTAAGAACAAAACAGGGAGAAAAGACGGCTGTCCTGACAACGATTTTTGTCTAAAAGGACAGCCCCTACAGAACTCGCCCACCATAACTCTAGTATCATCGCCACCAAGCATACGCCTTGAAACCAATTCACTGTAGCAATTGTAGGTAAATCAACGTATCTTTCATGATCAAACATCTTTTTAAAATTAGAACACAATACCAATGATAACAAATGTCTTGTTTCCACAAAAAGAGGCACAGCCCATTTCCTTTTAGTTTTATGAGCAAAATCGATGTAGATTTTACGTTCAACTGCATGATGCAATTCGTATGTCATTATTTTGTAAAATCCAACGAACTGCACCGCCGCCGATTGCAAATGATGAGGCTATACACCCCCTATACGCGTCCACCCTGCGTAAAATCCGGAGAAAAGCTTCCACTATTTCGCTGTGAAACTACCGATCACCGCAGGACGTCCTTGTTATTTCGAAAGCGTAAACGGAGTAAAGAATAATCTAGAGTTTTAATTCTGAAAAAAATGTATGTCAAGCAATGTCCTTCAGCCATACGGGCAAGTTACACAACCTGAGAGCCTCTCTCACATTCAAATCAGTGTCTGTAAATAAACTATTGAAATCAGTGTCTGTAAATAAACTATCATGCACGCGTGTATTACAGGCATGTCTCACACGTGAAATAACATTCCAGAATACAACCTTATTTTTTGCTTATAGGTCGGAAAATACACAATCATTTTACGTTGGACAACTACAAGCTATAATTGAAGACGAAATTCCTGTTTTCTGCAAGACGGCAAGTCCAGTTTTAGCAGTGTGCCAATGTGATGTTACATCACACTGGCGTTTACGAAGGAAAACGTGAGAGCATGTCATGTAATAGAACCTCCTGTAAGACTGAACCACGTCTCTCCCTCTTCCGTTACATCAAAACCAATTACCGTCTGCATGCTCACATTTGACATTTTTGCTCCATAAGTCCCCTCTACCGACACGTCTCGAAACTTTGTATCACACAGCATATATTTGCGTTCTAGGTTAGTAAACGATTTGATGAAGACAGCCTGTTTCACGCAATCTGCTTGCATGTCGCTAAAAAAAACACTATTATTTCCAGGGTCCACAATGAGCTATAATTCAGGCGGTGTCTACTTTATAATTTGAGGTTATGAAGTATGTAATAACACAGGACTTGTGGTGTCACCTTCCTAGGACAGCAGAATAATGTAGTAGGAGGTAGCTTTATCATTTTAAATTTTGTCAGTATAATGACTAAGGTAGGAAACTTGGGGGGAGGTGGTTTTATGTCACATGTTGGAGATATACATTCTGAATTAGAGATTAAGAGCGTTGCATCCCACATGACTAATACTTTGCAAACTGTATGGTTTTAACAACATAACACTTTTAGGTGCAGAACCAAGTAACCCTTTGAGTGTGTGTTTATACTCTACGAGCATTTCTCTCATGCCAGTATCTTCCTGGTGCTGACTCCAGGCAGTGGAATAATGCTTCATAATTGACAGTACGATTGATTTACGTGAAATGTTTCAAACTTCATCTGTCTGGAGCTCCATCATGTATAAACTGCACGTTTATTCTTAACTGTCTGTTATATTACCATAACACTCTCACGTCTACTATACAACTATAAGAGGTGCTACTCTCCTTGACATGCAAACATCCGGAGAGATCATGTGCTTTTGGATATGTGCTGTGGGTAAGATTGGTGTTGCAGTGAGGATTGGTCAAGACAATGTGGGAGGGATCTGCCAATCTCTGACTTTATCCTACGAATGTGAGAATTCTATGTGACACCCATTCACAAAGGGGAAAATAGCCAAATGTAATTGTAAATTTTTGCACTATGATCGATACGCTGGAAATATGTAGGTAATCTAATTACATCGGTATAGGACGTTGCCTGGGGCACTTTGGTGTACATGGTCGAATGTATGTACTGTACAGTTACCTAGCAGCATTCTCACTCAAGTATATGGTATTTTCAAAGTAGTGGAGGCGTAATTTAGTGATGATGCAGAAACTGGGAAGCATTCTGCCGTGACATTACCTGGCATTGAAATTGCAGAACAACTGATAAAATTGCCAAAATTTATCAAGCTATCAACTCTAGTACATATTACAGTACATCGCCCCATATCAACTGCGTATTTCCCATCCCAGCTGGCCATTGGTGCACTGTATAGCACCACATAGTGATTGACTGAAACCACTTGGTCGAGATAGCTGTGGAGCTTCATATTAAATGTAGAGATCATCCCTTTCAGACCGTTGTTTGGAAGTGTTCCTTAGTGCTGCAGACTAATCCTGTTTCCATATGCTGCGATACCCTCATCATGTTTTTTTTTCTTTTAATCAATAAGATGTACCTGTTGTTACTTCTACTTCCTCCTGCTTGTTGTGAACAGAATCCTCTGGCGATGGTCATCGCAGGAACAGTATTCCTGTACATGACTGCAAAATGAGGAAACAATGCTCTTTGAAATGGACCTCCGAGACATCTGCTACACATTCACTGTGGAAGATGAGATTAACTGTATAGGTCATCACCTTTGGATAGTTATTGTAAGCTCTCTACTATGCCAGAAACTCATCCTGTATAGATATGTTAGGATGTCTTCCGCATTATTGTCGATTACAAACATCGCTTCTGTGTTTTATTTCTTCCAACCTGCGTGTTGTAGGAATTGCAGAGTTTGCACCAGCAGCTTATACAGACTTCGAAGTCACGGTGCAAAAACAAAGCTATAGTTGTATACTGCTTGGCTGTGTTGCAGCCAAAAAAACGATGTATAAACAGGTTATGAAGGACCAACATAGGAACCCACTCTTGTGATTGATAGAGGGATATGGTCTTCCTCCCGTACAAATGGTTCAAATGGCTCTGAGCACTATGGGAGTTAACATCTGAGGTCATCAGTCCCCTAGACCTAGAACTACTTAAACCTAATTAACCTAAGGACATCACACACATCTATGCCCGAGGCAGGATTTGAACCTGCGACCGTAGCAGCAGCATGGTTCCGGACTGGAGCTCCTTGAACCGCTCGGCCACAACGACCGGCCCTCCAGTACAGTCGACAAAACTTTACACAGATCTATGCAAGCAACTTCGAAACTAACCACATGCTTCAATGGAGCGATACATGTACATTTAATATGCTCGATGTCAACACGAAGTCATGGTAAATTCTTACAGGAGGTTCTACAACAAGAAGTGCTATAACTTGTTGAAGTTTGGATGCAGATAGTTTTCTCAAAACTACACCGGTTTTGCTCATAAAAGCCGGCCTGTGTGGCCGAGCGGTTCTAGGCGCTTAAGTTTGGAACCGCGCTACGGCTACGGTCGCAGGTTCGAATCCTGCCTCGGGCATGGATGTGTGTGATGTCCTTAGGTTAGTTAGGTTTATGAAGTTCTAAGTTCTAGGGAACTGATTACCTCAGCAGTTAAGTCCCACACTGCTCAGAGCCATTTGAACGATTTTTTGCTCATAACACTGATAGAAATCGGCTGTACCTGTTCTCCTGGAGTCATGACGGTTTTTATTATTTTTGTCACACTTGCATTTTTAAGGAATAGGTGTCACCACAAGTCCTTTGTATTTCATACTTCATAACCTCTAATTATAAAGTACACGCCACTTGAATTATAACTTGTTGTGGAACCTAGAAATAATAATCCTTTTTTTCCCCACATATGAGTAGACTGCGTGAAACAGTTTGTAATGATGAAATTGATGTCAAATGTAAGCACGTAGACAGTAATTGGTTTCAATGTAACAAAAAAATGTTCACATGTGTTTGAAATCTTATGGGACTCAACTGCTAAGGTCATCAGTCCCTAAGCTTACACACTACTTAACCTAAATTATCCTAAGGACAAACACACACACCCAATTCAATGTAACAGAAGTGAGAGAGACATGGTAAAATCCTATAGGAGGCTCTATTACAATACAGGCTCTTATGATTTGTTTTGTAAACGCTAATGTGATATGGCATCGCACTGGTAACACTGGACCTGCCGTAGTACACCAAACATCAATTACCTCTGGAATTATAGCTTGTAGTTGTGGATCGTAAAATGATGGTTTCTTTTCTGACATGTGAGCTTAATGGCGTGAAAGATTATATTTTGTAATGTTATTTCACATGTCTTAAATGTATGTAATACAGACACTGATTTGAATGAGAGAGAAGCTCTCAGGTTATTTAATTTGACCATCAGGATAAAGGACATTGCTTAACACGTATTTTTTTCGGACTTAAAATTCTGGCTTTCTGTTTACTTCAATGACGGTTTCGAAATAACGAGGATGTTCTGTGGTGATCGATAGTTTTCGCAGCAAAATAGTGGAAGTTTTTTCCCATTTTTTCCCATGGTGAACGGGTGTATGGCCTGATCATTTGTATGTAACAAAATAATTAAATTCTAACTGCATCTTGCATTCAAATGTAAAGACTACACAGATTTTGCTCATAGAACTGAAAGAAAATGAACTGCACCTATTTTCGCTGAAGGAGGACGTTTATTATCTTCACGATTGTCTTTTTAATAGACGCTTGATTATAAGAGATGCATTGACGTTAAATACTATTGTTGCAGTGAATTGTTATCATGGTGTGTACTTGCTGGCAGGGCTACTACAGGCGTGGTTGGCGAGTTCTGTAGGAGCTAACAGCTGTTCTGTAATTAATTCATCAATTCGATACCAATTTGATGATAAAATTGCACCGATGCCGTCCTTGACCTACTACTGTCCTTCTATGCTGCATTCTCGATGTTGTTTAATTTATTTACAAGTACATATTTTTCGAGCAAACAGATTTATGTGTTCTGAAATGTTTGGATGACACGTTTCCTATTCTTTCAGTGCTCGATAGTGTGGAGAATGTAATACGCGACCCTCGCCAAGAACATCCACTGTTATTTTGGTTATTAATAAAGTCTATTATCATTGCTTGCCCCTTTATTTTGTTCATATATTTCGATTTTTCGCAGAAGGATGATCTGTTCCTACCTCACTTTCACCATTCGAGTGCCAAACTGCACAACAGACAGCTCTCACAACACATGCAGTTTAGGTGCCAGAGTGTAATCGAAAACTAACACTCGGGTCAGTCGGAACTCAGTATAGGAAAAAAAGGGCGAGGGACACTGCAGTTAACTCACGTGTCTCCATTAGTCATCTGAGATAAGAATGTCGATCTTGCAAAAGTGGCCTTAGCATAAATGTTGGTGTTTGTGTAGCGTCGGCACTGACGGTGCTCCTCTAAATAAATTTGTGCAACCAGTGTGAGTAACATGAACTGAGAAACTTCTGTTGCAATCTCGACAACATCCCATAGAGCATTAATGAACAAGTGGTGCATTTTACGTTCCTATAGATGCACTGTGACTGGCAGGTGACAACATGCAGCCGCGCCTCCAGCCTACTCTATGTGGCCCTCCAGGTCTTACGCTCCTATCACACGGGTGGGTGCGCTTCTGGCTGCAGTGAGCCAATGCCTGCAACTGGTCTTCGAAGCACAGAACGCTAGTACTGTCCACACTAGATAATCTGTAGCCAGTCGACATGTTTTTGTGGACTACAAAACCTTTCACATAGAGGGAGTACTTGTGGTTGCCGCAAGTGTTTTAATTATGCTAATACATAAAATGCGAAGAAAAACTTCGATTTCTTTCATAATTTGTTGATTTATTTACTAGCTGAGAAGCCCACCACTGCCCAGGTATTTATTTATAGCTGTTCCAAGGTCTTTCCCTTTGACTTATAAAGCTTCTTTGTGAAAGATGTTTGAAGTAGTATCAACGAAGAGCTTGTTTGCTTCACTGACATGGCAGAGTCACGTAGACCTGGTTGTGCGAAATGTCACTGACACTAAGGTCCATGTCGGTACCCCCAGTGTCTTGTCTTGTGCTTTGTTTATGGTCATGGCACAACGTAATCTCACCAGGAACTTACGTCTTTAAAGCGAAATTGTAAACTATTAGGAATATGTGGGATTCGGACCCGCTCACCTGCACCACTTCCCATCATAATTTACGCTTCTATAATGTTAAGGTGGAGAGAAGTAATTTCAGGTCTTTGTAAGTGAAGGGTGCTGAGGAACAAGATAATGCGTGATGCTCTCGGTCAGAGTTACATCGCACCTCGCTTTCGGTAGGAGTTTCCAAGGAGAGAGTTAAGGCCTGATGTTTTCGTGTCAGAGCAGGTCTGACCTCACCACTTTCACTGGATTCTTGAGAATGCATAGCCATCAGTGTTTTAGTTGTTCTGGTGTATTAAGAAAGACTCAAACGTTTTCTAGGCATGAAACTTGAAGTTCCATATCAGCGCACACTCCGCTGCAGAGTGAAAATCTCATTCTGGTTTTCTAGGCATTTTCATTCGAAAACAAAGCAAAATCAAAATATACCGAGTAGGCATCCAAATCACTAACCAAATTTAAAGAATTCGTTTTTCCTAGCCCAGAATATAAATAAGACTTATCGAAAGAAGCAAAGCGATGTCGTGAAGTGTGCAATACAGAAAGTAAAATCAGTAAATCCGTATTTTCTAACCGATTAAATTCATTGTTAGTTTTTATTCATAAAGATGAAGTTAAACAAGCTAACAGCGCTTTCTATTGGTTTCTTGGCGCACTACACGATGATGTTCAACATCTGAACTTCTAAGCTGGGCAGAGGATTTTACATATAACTTTAAATCTTGGTTTTTTTGTTTGTTTTTTTGTTTGGTTAGTTATCTGATTGTGATGAAATAAGGCCTTTACTTTTCCCCATGCTACGCTCATGTTATCAGTGAAATGCCATGAATGTTCGTGTTATAAACAGTTCTACAGTTTTATTATTAATGTGGATTAAGATTGCTGTTACAACTGATTCCACTGTCTTGTGTTTCTAACTCAGGTCGTCACATTTTATATAGTCTGCATTTCTTTCAGTATTCACTTATTATACATTAAAAATCATCAACTTGTGTTGTACCCATGGAAATGCCAACCAAGGCTTAAGAGTTATTACAAGTAAGGCTGACATAGAATGCCACACGCTTCAAGTCACCTAGAAGAAATATTTCCGGCCAGATGGGGTCATAAGAACGGCAGCAGCACTTAAGAAATAACACTGTAAGCCATAAATATCGATCAGAACGAGAGTAAGAAAGGGATGAGGAAGAGAGTCTCTGGAAGGCCACATACACATTATCAAGAGCCTATATTAAGTCCAGGGCATGAATATACAAAAGAGGCCATCCTTCCTCAACTCAACTTAGAACTAATAATGCATGATTAGAGCCAATGAAATGAAGAGGGACCATCAACGTAACGTCAGGTTAGGGACTGCTGTGGGCGAATGAGAAATTGATTAAAACTAGCATGCAACGCTCCAAGGGAGAGTCACGGCAGTTAGATCAGAAATGAGTAGACAGGACAGAGAATAGATAGGACGGACAGATCCTAGTCTAAGTAGAAACAGTCAAATTTTACTGACAAGTAGGAAAAACAACGCTAAGGTGAGAGGAGGATGTCAGAGAGGATATAATACGGGTATGCAAAGTTAGGATTCAGAAATGGAGATCGGCAGTACACCGAAAGAAGGGGATAGTCTTGTATAGTAGGCCACAGGGCTATCATGCCACTGATGATGACAACGCAAAGTGGTAGTAGACGATGGGGAGTCCCAGTTGAGAGTACCTGAGCCGCCGTCTGTAGTTCCGGGAGTTGCCTTAGGAGCAAGGTAAATCTCCCTAAAACCTTGGCCGCAACCTACGAACGACTATTATTTTTAAATTAATTCTAGGACTGTAAACTCCAGACAACAAGTTCAAAGTCTTGTGTATCAGAGTATGTGTGTTTCTATGCAGACACAAAGTAAAGCTAATGACTCGCTCGATACGTACAATATTCCTGCGTCTGTTGGCAAGAATGCCGGCGTCCTCACTTCTGTGGTTTGTTTGTGGAAGCCTCACACTGCGATCGAGTCGCTACCTGCGGATGACTGCCTAGTCCACAGCCCCTCACGCCAATCTCTACTGTGGCCTTCAGCGCAATCGCCATCTCACCTGTTGTGCAGAAAAATATTGCTGTCACCGGGAGCCAGGCCATCCAGGAAGGTTCTCCGCTACGTTGCGTTGGAACTGTCGTCCCTAATTCGTTTTTTCCGCTGTCTACATCTAATGGGCTACTCTGAGTTGAAGAGGATGGCACGGTAGAGAAATTTCGTGTTGGGCCACACCAAACCAGTCAGAAGACGGAAGCAAAAATAACTGATAGCAGTAAGCGGAAATCAAGGCAGTCATCTGTAAGACAGTCGCAGAAGGGTGAAACCGAATGTTCAGTGCTTGTCTCCTCGTACTTAATTTGGTGTCCAGTACTAAGGGAATGCTCATGCAGATTCATCTGGCAGTGCCAGATGTCCATGACGATGCTGATCATCACAGTGGTATTGCAGAGTGTGACATATCTGGTCTCTACACGCCATTTCACACTCAGAATGAATCTCGTAAACACCTGGTTTCCTAAAGCCATGTCATTTTCAAGTAGACCCCCCCCCCCAAAAAAAAAAAAAATGGTGCAAATGGCTCTCAGCACTATGGAGCTTAACATCTGAGGTCATCAGTCCCCTAGAACTTAGAACTACATAAACCTAACTAACGTAAGGACATCATACACATCCATGCCCGAGGCAGGATTCGGACCTGCGACCGTAGCAGTCGCACGTTTCCGGACTGAAGAGCCTAGAACCACTCGGCCACCGCGGCTGGCCACGAGGACACAAATTCCTCAGTTTCGCAGGAGGAGAAACAATGTACGAGAATGCTGTATCTATTACGGACTCTTCCGATACTTGAGAAAATACCATCAAAGTACGGCAAGAGAGCCGTGACACTAGGTGCCCCCGTTGCCTCATTTGGCTCTCTCTGTTGGACTCGTTTTCATTGGAATTCACGATGAATGTGTCTTTCAGAGCAGTCAATCTGTTGCAAACTATCCTAAGGTGTCTGCGGAGGAATGGCAGCCCTTTGTCAGAATCTAAACCACAGAAGGCTGTGATCTTGGGCGCTAGGGGTCTGCAGTGAAGACGACGTCCCAAATCTTCCCAGAAGTACTGCTTTGGGTTCACGCCATGTCTCGAGAGGCCAGTTAATTTCAGGAATATTGTTTTTTACAATCCATTGCGTCACAGAATCTGCTTTACGACGGGTTGCGTTGTCATGCTGATACAATCAACAACTGTCCCTCTACTGTAGAAAGCACACAATGCTCTGAAATTTGTTCATATCCTTCCACAGTTGATATTTTGGGAAGTGCAATAAAGGGGCCATACCCCACCCCCAAAAAGTTCGATCGAATTGCCATGGGGTATAGCGCGGTTCGCGGTTCCAAATTACTCGTTTACATTTACACAGTGATCAGTGGCGTCGCCCCTTCCACCAACTCAAGAATCGCTTAGCCCTGAGTACAGAAATGTGTGGCTTCCAGGAAGCTGAGCTGTTCTACCATTGTACCCTATTTTTAACTAATTACAGCAACGCTTTGGAACTCATGAGTGATTCCTTCAGCTGATTTAGTGGCATCGTTTACAAACACCCTCAGGAATAATCGAGTGTGCCCAGACTTGATTTAACTGCGGGTGTTCACTCAGGTTTTGAACTCCACAGCCACATCACCAACAGTCTAACTGGGCAGGCTTTGGAAGTGTTGAAATGTACCCGATGGCCTTTTTACATCTAGTGACTGGTTTGAAGTGATAGACCCCTCTTCACCGACGCGTACCGTCATCAGCAATTAGCAATACAGCCTCCTAGTGGGCTTGTCTGTCGTGACATCTGGTGGCGAATTACGGAATTCATATCGACCTCCGGATACGTCTAGTCAGATTGAGTGTATTGAATAGATCTGTCGCAAATTCCTGAAAAAGACACATCAGACCTACTGGTTGTGACGAAAACAGACAAAAATCGTAATACTGGCAAAGATCCTATTCGTTTAAACGGAAAGTCACATAACTGGTTCGTCTCGATGGGGAACGAATCCACAACCTTCAGCGGAGTGGTTAACGCAACTGCCCAGTAAGCAGGAGATCCTAGGTTCTTGTTCCAGTCCTGCACGAGTTTTTCAGTCATCGCCGCTGTATCTGTATAAAGTCCCGATTCAGCTGATTTCATTAGTTTCTTCCATTTTCTTTCTCACCTCCACCTTCATTTTAAATAAGAAAGTCATTACGATTAGCAACCGCTATATAATCCCAGATACCCATGTCGGCGTCAGCTTAAGACCTTATTACTGCGAATATTCGGATCTGTGCAGGTCTCTGCCTTAGGCAGCAAGTAAAATTTCAGGATATTCAAACCGCACTGGCCGTGCACGTCCCCGCGGTGCGGTTACAGGGATCTAGAGCCAAGCAGCGATCCATTCTGCACTCGTGATTAAGTCGCAGAGCGCTCTCCTAGACGTCGTATTGAAAACTCGGGACCCCTTGAGCCTGTGAAGTGCGCTGTTGCGGCCGGGCAGAAAGAGGAGAAACGAGGCGAGACGACCGATCTGGCGGTGTGGGTTTTTTGCCGCGGCGGGGCCCGTTCTGTCTTGTCGGCGGGCGCATCTGCCTCACGGAACGGCGGCCTGTCCAGACAGCGCCGACAACTCAGCCGTGACGCGATTACTTCCTCCCGCACCCCTCCCGATCCCACCGGACGAGAAGATCGCGGCGCAGTATTTACGGTCCGCAGGCCGGAACGTCGATCCCGGCCACTGGACTGGAAACGCCGCGCCCGCTGTCAGGCGCAGACGCGAGGCAATGACGGGGCGTGCCCTCCGACAGGCAAGAGCACTCGCTCCCTCGAGCGCAGCCACGTTCGATGTCCCGCGTTTAAAGTATCGGTGCCGTCGCACTAGGACAAGGTCGAAATTGGACCTATTCCTTTACTGACGCCACCAGCTGCACTATCTGATCAGAAGTATCCAGACACAACTGTGTACACTGAGGTGACAAAAGTGGTGGGATAGCGAGAACTACACGCAGAAATTACAAAATGTAATAGAGGGCAGTCCACTAGTGGAGCTGTCAAATAAAATGGCTATGAGCACTATGGGACTTAACATCTGTGGTCATCAGTCCCCTAGAACTCAGAACCACTTAAACCTAACTAACCTAAGTACATCACACACATCCATGCCCGAGGCAGGATTCGAACCTGCGACTGTAGCGGTCACGCGGTTCCAGACTGAAGCGCATAGAACCGCACGGCCACACCGGCCGCGGAGCTGTCATTTTCACTCAGGTGATTCATGTCAAAAGGTTTCCGGACTTCATTAAAGACACACGACAGGAATTAACAGATTTTGATCGCGGAAGGATAGTTGGAGCTAGACGCATTTCGGAAATGGTTAGGGAATTCAATATTCCACGATCCAAATGTTAAGAGTGTGCCGAAAGTATCACATTTCAGGCATTACATCTCACCGCGGACAATGCAATGGCTGACGGCCTTCAAAAAATGTTCAAATGTGTGTGAAATCTAACGGGACTGAACTGCTAAGGTCATCAGACCCTAAGCTTACACACTACTTAACCTAAATTGTCCTAAGGACAAACACACATACCCATGCTCGAGGGAGGATTCGAACCTCCGCCGCGACCAGCCGTACAGTCCATGACTGGACGGCCTTCACATAAGGGCAGTTAGAACGCAATTTTTTTTTTCACGTTTTCGACTTTTTCTCTCATTATAAAATTTGCAGTTTTTCGAATAAAATGATACATTTGTCACTTACAAAATCACATGGAAATATTTTATTTTATTTCTTAAATATAATCTACTCCGGTTGAAAATATTAAATTTTTACGTGCGTGACTTCAAGATATATAGATGGCTGTTGACTTCTGTGTTACAAAGGTCATGTGCAGAAGAGGATGGGCACCAGATTGAGTAAGTTGAAACAAAGATTGAGAGACAAGAAACTTTGTGATAGTAAAACAATAAGATGCAGGCTGACAGACAAAATGATTGGTAAACTAGAGCAGTATTATGGGATGGCCATTAGAAATAATATTGAGGATTTGTCGAAAATGAAGGAGGCAGTATGGGCTACCTTCTTCCACAAACTGTCAACTCATGAAAAACCAGTACACCACCTTTTCCCTCCTGGACCCAATTGGTTCAAATTGCTCTGAGCATTATGGGACTTAACATCTGAGGTCATCAGTGCCCTAGAACTGAGAACTACTTAAACCTAACTAACCTAAGGGCATCACACAAATCCACGCCCGAGGCAGGATTCGAACCTGCGACCGTAGCAGTCGCTCAGTACCGGACTTCTCACCTAGAACCGCTCGGCCACCGTGGTCGGCGGACCTGATTCATGGTGTAATTACCGAAATGCCCAGTACTCACGCAGTTCATACAGCCATAAAAATTCCATCCCAGCAGCAGTCATGGATATCATAAAACCTATTTACAGAGACCTGGCTGATCCCGAATTACTGAAGAAGTGTTTGCAAGGTCAGACTCAAAAATCCAATGAGTTATTCAATAATCATATATGGACTCGCTCACTAAAAAATTGTTTCGTTGGAATGAAGACACTAAAGTGTGTGTGTCTGTGGGGGGGAATGCTGTTGTTGCTTTCAATGATGGCAACATTGGTAGGGTGAAAGTGCTACAGAATATGGGAATTAATGCTGGAGCAAACTGCATCAGAGAACTTGAATGGATGGACAAGGTTCGCATTAATGAAGCAGAGTATGGAGCATAGTTGGCCACTAAGGAGGGCAGAAAGAAGAAAAGAAGAAAAAAATTGGAGAAAGATCAAGAAGATGATATACAGTATGGTGAAGGGTGCTTCTGAGTGACTAAAAATAAAGAACTAAGCATATCTGAAGTGAGTTACAGTCTTTTGAAACTTTAGAAGCAGTTCCTGAAAAATTACATTTTCTGTTGCATTTTTTCACTAAATCTCAGAAACATCTTAGAGTAGGGTATTCAAATTTTCAGGGTGTAATAACATACTGAAATAAAAGAAGAACATAATGTTATGTAAAATTATTGTTTCTGTAGATTATCTCTTAGGAAGGCTTCTAGTGACACTTTATCCGCTTTTTAAATAAAATTATTTTGCGTTTGTTTCTGGTGGATTTGGAAGAACCGGTATTGAGCCTAGCTACAACGACCTTGTGATCACTAATCCCTGTATCAGTCATGATGCTCTCTATTAGCTCTGGATTGTTTGTGGCTAAGAGGTCAAGTGTGTTTTCGCAAACATTTACAATTCGCGTGGTTTCGTGGACTAACTGCTCGAAATAATTTTCGGAGAAAGCATTTAGGACAATCTCGGAAGATGTTTCCTGCCTACCACCGGTTTTGAACAAGTATTTTTGGCAACATATCGAGCAAAGTTTGTAGTCCCCACCAACTATAACCGTATGAGTGGGGTATTTATTTGTTACGAGACTCAAATTTTCTCTGAACTGTTCAGCAACTATATCATCGGAGTCTGGGGGTCGGTAGAAGGAGCCAATTATTAACTTAGTTAGGCTGTTAAGTATAACGTCTACTTATACCAATTCGCACAGAGTATCTACTTCGACTTCACTAAAAGATAAACCACTACTGACAGACACAAACACTCCACCACGAATTCTGCCTAATCTATCTTTCTTGAACACCGTCGGAGACTTCGTAAAAATTCGTGAAGAACTTATTTCAGGCTTTAGCCAGCTTTCTGTACCTATAAAGATTTCAGCACTGTGCTTTCTATTAGCGCTTGAAGCTCAGGGACTTTCCCAGCACAACTACAACGATTTACAACTACAAATCCGACTGTTCCTTGATCTAAGCACGTCCTGCATTTGCCATGCACCCTTTGAGATAGCAGTCCAACCCGTACTTTCCCGAGTCCCTCTAACCTAAAAATCCGCCCAGTCCACGCCATACAGCCTCCGCTACCCGTGTAGCCGCCAGCTGAGTGTAGTGAACTCCTGACCTATTCAGCGGAACCCGAAACCCCACCACCCTATGGCGCAAGTCAAGGAATCTGCAGCCAACACGGTCGAAAAACCGTCTGAACCTCTGATTCAGACCATCCACCTGGCTCTGCACCAAAGTTCCGCAGTCGGTTCAGTCAACGATGCTGCAGATGGTGAGCTCTGCCTTCATCTCGTAAGCAAGACCAGCAGCCTTCACCAAATCGGATAGCCGCTGGAATCCAGAGATCCAAAGCGACACATGTCATTAGTGCCGACATGTGCTACCACCTGCAGCTGGCTGGTGCTCTTCATGGCATCCGGATGGACCCTTTCCACATCAGGAATGATTCCACCCGGAATGCACACGGAGTGCACACTGGATTTCTTCCCCTGCTTAGCCGCCATGTCCCTAAGGGGCCCCATTACGCGCCTAACATTGGAGCTCCCAACTACCAATAAGCCCACCCTCTGCGATTGCCCGGACCTTGAAGGCTGAGATTCATCCTCTGTAACAGGGCAGGCAGCTGCATTTGGCTCACCCAGAGGCAGCACCTGAAACCTGTTTGTCAGACGCACCGGGGAGGCATTCTGATCAGCTCCGGGGACGTCTTTCGCTACCTGCCGCGCCTTGGAACGACCTCCCAATCAACCACAGGCGAGGGCTCAGCCCCACTGCAGGCAGCAACCAGGGCAACCACAGCGGCAGACCGATCTGGGGACAGACGGGACGAGGTTGACATCCCCGTGATAGCCAAGTCTGGCTCCCCACAGTGGTGCCCATTGGCAACAGCCTCAAGCTGTGCGACCGAAGTCAGCGCCACCTGCAGCTGTGAGCCAAGTGATGCCAACTCAGCCCTCATCCGACGAGAGCAATCACAGTCCCTCTCCGTTCTAATCGATGTTGAACGACAGTTACTGAAACACGAGTCCGTGCCTAGATAACACAAGGGAAACACGCAAAGAATGCATGAACTAACTTATACAAATGCCTAACTACAATCTGCCTGAATTTACGATTTCAGTAACTAAATCTCGAAATTACACCTCCTATACGAAACTCACACGCAATTTAAGTAAGAATCTACGAAGTAAACACAGAGAAGAAGCTATATACGTATCTTTCTGCGCTGTCGATGTGCACCAGCTGGGAGCTCAGGCCACCTACTTGAAGTTACCAGTGTGGGACAGTTGAGTGATTGAGCGAGGGATTTGCAGGTCCAAACAGCGTCCTTAAGTTTGAAAAGTCAGGAAGGGGAGCAAGTGCAGTAGCTATCCCCATTAATGAGTTTTTTAATCAGTCAGCTGGGGCCCAGGGTTAAGGTAGCCCTCCGACTAATAACTTCGCTAGACTACACAACATCATTTTGCTACTCAGCGATATTTCAGAGCTTTCGCTCAATGCTTTGGGCCGTGTCCAGCAGTTTTGGTGGCTGTTGGTGCAATTTGAATTTCTTGTGGGTGCCTTGGAGACGCCTCACGATGTGATATTAGAATTACTTTACCCCTTGGCGAAAAGTACACTGAGTGATTTTACACCTGAAGTTCTGAAGCGGGAGGACTCAACAGGGCAACTACAGGAACTGACTGTCGAAAGAAAGCTTTCGCCGCGGATGCAGAACGAGTTTGAACGTATTACTTGATGAACCAGTATGTGGAGCGAGTGCACCTAGCCACCTTGGCTCTTGGTATGTTGGTTTCGGAGCTCAATACTGTATCAAAACCTTTTCGAGGGCATGTTTCCCGAGGGTACGTCGTGTTTGGTCTTTTCTTCCCACCCCATTTGCAAACATTGGTGGATTCCATTGAATCCTTGTCATTTTCCTATGAGGAGCGGAGGCATGAGGAGCACTTGGATATTCCTCTGCCCACTCGAGAATTAATGGGCTCCTCAAGTATCCAAGAAATTTTCTGGGGACGGTTGTTTTCGGCCGGGCGCCCGCGATCGCTTGGTGCGCGGGTGTCCCTTAGAACTAGCTCCAATACCTGGCAAATGACACCAGGTGAAGAACGTGAGATAGGAAGAAGGGGGGGGGGGGGGGGGAAGGGAAAGGAAAGTGTGAGCCATGGCGTGTACGTATTCGATCTCCCTCTGGTTCTGCCCCCCCCTTTTATTTGTGCCCGTCTAGGGCAAGAATCCTCGTGCGCGCTGTTTGATTCTGGTGGTTCCGTCTCCCTGTTCAACTACAATTGGTAATTGGAGTTTTGCCATTTGTGTAACTTATCTTCCTTGCGTCCCTACCCTCAGAGATATGTAGTCAATGGGTAAGAAATGGCTCTGGTAGGCGATATGCACGGTAGTTTCTCCATTTTTAACATCTCATGGCCCGTTACGTTCTTGCTTGTTACCGATCTAGCGCTCAATTTGTTACTCGGGTGTGACTTTATACAAAAAATTGGATTAGTTCTACTCTTTGCGAGCCGCATGTTCTGTTTTAGGTTTTCGCCTAGTGACAAGGTGTCCTTTTGCTCTTGGCATTGCACACGTGTGGGGAATTTGGTAAACTGTAACACCGGTGAATCTGATATGGCCCATCTTGACCAGAGTCGGGCAGGGCAGTTGTTGCCTTTATTAGACGTGTTTCCGGAGGTTTCCTCAAATAAGTTGGAGGTCAATAACGCCATACAGTACCACATACGCATGGCTTACGATATTCCGGTGCAACAGTCTCTTTATTGCCTCTCGCCATCCCAAATGAATATCTGCAGACAGAAATTGGTGACTACGTTGAACATGTTGAACGAGTGAGTCATTAGGTCGTCTACATCTCCCTGCACGTCATCGATTTTTCTCGTCCCTAAGGCTAAGGATCAGGACTACATGCTGGTGGTTGATTATAGACTCTTTAATAAAAAGGTTATCTTAGACTGTGTCCTCTTACAGGAACTTCACAACTGCTTTTCCTTGTTTTCGGGGACTAAGTGGTTCACGGGGGTTGATTGCAACCGAACTTAGTATCAGATTCCTCTTACCGAGAGGAGTCTAAACATGTCACCGCGTTCTGCGCTGATCGGAACCTTTATGAGCTCAACCGGGTGCCATTCGGCTTGTCCACTGCGGCGGCGGTTTGGTCTTCTTTATTAGATCATATCCGGGCGACTTGAAGTTTTCTTGTGTCTTTAATTAGCTTGATGATGTCATTTATAGTCATTCGTTTGAGGATCACATTTCCCATCTTCAGAAGGTCCTCTGCAGTTTCATGATTCGGAGTTGACCATTAAGCCATCCAAGATTACACCTACCAGGAAACAGGTGTCCTTTCTGTGCCATTTAATTTCCGGAGACGGCATTGGCATTGACCAGGAACGAACTAACACGTTGTAGAAAATTCCTCAGCCTCTAAAAACGAAGGAGATAGCCAGATTTACTGGGATGGTGAATTATTTTCGCCATTTTGTTCCTGTTGGTACTCAGATGGCCACTCTGCTGAATAAACTACGTAGGAAGAGGGAGAAGCTTGTCTGAGGTGAGAGTGAACAGACGATATTTGAAGCTATCAAGACCACTATCACCAACACACTTGACTCAGCGGTCCTGGTCGGCAAAAGATTTATCGTTCAAACTGATGCCTCCAGTGCCGGTATTGGTGCAGTGCTGTTGCAGGAGGATCAAGGATTAAGACGGCTAGATGGCTGTCTGGTCCCAAGATAAATTACTCCGTTTGTGAGAACGAGGCACTAGCTATGCTTTTTGCCTTAGAAAAGTTTCAGTTTTATCTCGAGCCGGCTGGGGTGGCCGAGCGGTTCTAGGTGCTATAGTCTAGAACCGCGTGACCGCTACAATCTCAGGTTCGAATCCTGCCTCGGGGATGGATGTGTGTGATGTCCTTAGGTTAGTTACGTTTAAGTAGTTCTAAGTTCTAGGGGACTGATGACCTCAGAAGTTAAGTCCCATAGTGCTCAGAGCCATTTGCACCAATTTTTTTGTCTTGAGCATGGTAAATTTGATCTCGAGACGGACAATCAGGCACTAAGTTGGTTGTTGGCTCGATAAAAATCGTCCGTATTTGGGACTGCGGACAACTGCACAGTGGCATTCATTAAAAAAGTGCTAAAAATTAAGCCAATTTTTCTCGCTATCAGCAAACAAGTACTGAACAGCGTGTCCACAAATCCGCTGGACAGAGTTCGTCATGGCTTGCGGGAAATATCTCGCGCCCAGAAAGAGGAGCAGGTGAGCTGGTATCTGATGAAGAGTCGTATGGGTAATTTGGGCCAGCATCTGTCGCACCAGGAATCAGTCACCTCCCACCGATCCGCATACCAGGTAATGCCCGTCCATGTCCAAAACATCACATCTGTGAGTTGAATCCCACGAAGGCGTGACCTGTATGCTTCCCATTGACAGTAAGGTCCCACTCATACAGGAAGTCAGTGTCACGATAAGGAGCGCACACTGATCACCAAATGGCACCCAAATGGCTTCCATTCAACCATATTCGGTGACTTGTGCTGCTGAAAAAAGCCGTAGATCGCCTTAGTGGAATAATAGGGGAGATCGGTTAGGTGGAAAGAACACATTGAAAGCCTCAATGAGGGGGGAAGATTTGTCTGATGTGATAGAAGAAGAAACGGGAGTCGATTTTGAAGAGACACGGGATCCGGAATTAGAATAAGAATTTGAAAGATCTTTGGAGAGTTTCAGATCAAATAAGATAGAAGGCATAGATAACATTACATCACAATTGCTGAAATTAATGAGGGAAGTGGAAACAAAATGACCATACATGTTGGTGTGTAGAATGTATAAGTGTGGCGACATGTTATGTGCGTTGACAGTATCGCAGGATGGACATAACTGAGTCGAGGAAAAAGTGGCGAAAGTAAAAGAAGGGCGAGATAAGTTATGGTGCAAAGGCCTCCAGCAACAGGTTGGTAAGACACATGGGGCAACACGGCCACAGTGCCATGTCAGAGCTAACGAAAAGAGCTACGTTCTGTCAGGCACATGATACAGACCTAAACCACCACTGCACCACTGCTACGCATCGGAGAGCTACACGCAAAGGAGGAGCAATGTTAGTAGGAAGTCCCGCACCTGTAGCCATGGCGCTCCATTTGCGGACGTTAAGGGAGCTACCAGAAGCTTCGCCGTAGACAGTAACCCATGCCAGTGACTGCCTAACCTCAGCACCGCTTTTAGAAAAGATAAAGGAACCAGAGAATCAATCCTGACATTGCTGTTGATATTGGAAGCAAGATTAGAGAAAAATCAAGAAACGATCATAGGACCTTTCGACCAGGAAAAGCATTTGACAATGTAAAATGGTGCAAAATATTCGAAATTCTGCGAAAAATAGGAGTATTCTATAGGGAGAGACGGGTAATATGCAGAATGTACAACGGACAACAGCCAAAAGGGAATAATGAGTGGACGATCAAGAACGAAGTGCTCGGATTAAAAAGGCTCTAAGACAGATACGTAGTCTTTCGCCCCCTACTGTTCAATCTGTACACCGAAGAAGCAATGATAGAAAAAGAGAAAGGTTCAGAAGTGGAATTAAAATTCAAGCTAAAAAGATATCAGTTACGCTGATGACATTGTTATCCTGAGTGAAAGTGAAGAAGAATTACATCATCTGCTGAATGGAATAAGAATCTAATAAGTACAGAATATGGACTGAGAGTAAATCGAAGAAAGAAAAAAGTAATGAGAAGTAGCAGAAATGAGAACAGCAGGAAATTTAACATCAGGATTGATAGTCACGAAGTAGTGCTATCTAGGCAGCAAAATAATAACGGGCGGAGCAAGGACGTCGAATGCAGACTAGCACTGGCAAAAAGGAGATTCCTAGCCAAGAGAAGTCTACTAGTATCAAACATAGGACTTAATTTGAGGAAGAAATTTCTGTGATTGTACGTCTGGAGTACAGCATTGTATTGTAGTGAACCAGGAACTGTGGAAAAACCGCAATAAAAGAGAATCTAAGCATTTTATATGTGGTGCTAAAGACGAATGTTGAAAATTAGGTGGACTGATGAGGTAAGGAATGGGGAGGTTATGCGCAGAATCGGAGAAGAAAGGAATATGTGTAAACACTCAAAAAGAAAAGGGACAGGGTGATAGGACATCTGTTACGACATCAGGGAATTATTTCCATGGTACTACAGGGAGCTATAGAGGGCAAGAACTGTAGAGGAAGACAGAGATTGGAATACATCCAGCAAATAATTGCGGACGTAGTTTGCAAGTGCTACCATGAAATTCGTAGCGACCCTCATCAAAGCAGTCCGAAGATTGAGGGCACAAAGAAAGAAGCGACAGAGAACAGTGCAGATGTTATTGGCAACTCACAAAGAAATATAATCATGGGAAACCATGTACCGGGCCGTTTTAAACCGTACAGCCAACAGCCAGCTAAATACCTTTGTGTCGTGGTTGAGCAACGTCAAGGAGTGGTAATCGCATAGCTGTGGGGCACATCGAGGCTTGTGGATGGGAATGAGTAGACTATGTGCAAATCGTGTGGTATATGCGTGAGAGATGACATAAGGTACTGTCAAATTTCCGTCCACATCGGTGCCAATAAGTGATAATGTCCGATAAAGCTCCTGTGGGAGGCCGCCTGGAAAGCATCACTTACTTCGTCCTCCGTGACGTCAGCAAGCATATACCCAGGTACAGTGCCAAAGGAGAGTCTGGAGACCGCTGTAATGTTGGCAGGGTGATGACGTTGTTGAGAGTATAGCACAACAAAATGTGCAGACTCTGTATCGCGTTGGGCATCTGAGCGCCGCCCATCATCATTCGTAAGAACGTTAATCAAAGTCCACCGACGGTAGTGCCCTTCCGTTATCATATGATACACAAATGGACGCTCCTGCGTGACCAGTCGTGTGCATGCACCCTGACCACATCTCCTTCGAAGTGCCGGCGAGAGAGGGACGTGAGATGTGACTCGTCATGATTCACCATCGCCTGGCGCTCTGGCGAATCCGGCATCGTAGTACATCATCGGAGAATGATGAAATATAAAAGCCGCGACCTTCCTTCCGTAACCAATCAAGACCTTGTGGGGGCAGGCTTGTGCAGATCACTCACCATGACATGGCATACTGACATGCAACGCCGTGTGGAATACAAACTGTCAACGTGGTCTCTATCAGTTTCTGGCAGTCGGGTGAGTAAGGCAGAATTTTCATGGTCCGTAACCGCGCCACTCGAGATTCATGGCACAGGTGCATGCTTCATGGTCGGTGAACGCAACAGGACAAATTTTACCAGCTCGTCCCCGTTGACAATATCACAGGAGATGTGAACAAGATCGAGGTAGTTGGAGGATGGCTATTGGAATTCGAAAACCCCAGACGATCGCCAAGCGCGTGCTCCCAACAACACACAAGGTTTACCTGCTGGAAAGTTGTCACTAGCGCAGCGCATGGTGAGGGATGTGGTTGTTGGTCTTTTGGTGCCTGGGTGGAGTTTAAATCGCCTCCCGTGAACAATTCGTCCTGCGATCCCGAAAGAGGCGTGAGTGTCTCGGAGAAGGAAGTGGAACGTCCGCGGCTGCGACTCGAACCACTTGACGCATAGACGTTGATGATCCTAATGGCGCTAAATTTAAGAGCGATATCTCTGGCACCAGGGAGACAGGCAGCTGTATGAGGATACTGTCACGTAGAAGGATCCCCATCCCACTACCAGTAGTGGAAGCGTGTGAGACATGTGCTGTAAAATCATAGGGAGCACGAAAGGTTGAACGTGCTCCTGCTTGAAGGAGGGCAACGTAATGCCTACGCCGGAAGTGTAAGTGAGCAGCATATAGCGTGTCATGAAGTAAACGCAGTTAGTGGCGTACGGAAATGGTACTGACACTGACTGTGGCTATGTCTGGAAAGCTGCCACCGCCTGGAGGACGGGCGATTCAAACATGGGAGAAGCACAGGAAGCTGCCTGTTAGGTCCCAATGGAAAGGCACATCACTGTGACGGGGAGGAGCTGACCACACCCTTGGGTCCATCTCTCCGTACACCTCCGCAGATTCCCGGTGGGGTCAGGGATTTTCTCTGCCTCGTGATGGCTGGATGTTGTGTGATGTCCTTAGGTTAGTTAGGTTTAAGTAGTTCTAAGTTCTAGGGGACTGATGACCATAGATGTTAAGTCCCATAGTGCTCAGAGCCATACATACACCTCCACAACGTGCATCCTCAGCATCGACGTCGTTTGCCCAGGAGATGTATCTACGAGCGGTTTTAGTGAAACACTATCAGAGGTGTGCCCACAGGTAGAATCAGACACAGAAGTTGAGGCAACCGCATCAGCCGCAGGCGGGGGAAGGTCAGTGTCAGTAGGTGGATGCTGACTGAATACGGAGGGGCGGGGGGGGGGGAGGGGGGGGGGGAAGGACGTCGCGTCGTCAGGTACCATAGCGTCAGAGGACAGCGCAGCGTTAGTAGGAGGGTCATCATCCTATGCACACAACCGCTGGAGGCAGTCATCAGAAGAGGTTTCAGTGTTGTCTCTTCCGTTTCCTTGGCTTCCTAAAACGTTGGTGTGTCGGATAGCGGGTGGCTATCGCCCGACATATGGCCGCACCGCAGAAGAGCCGAGATCGGTACAGCTCTATGATCAAACACTTGGGGTCGGGAAGCACTGCTTGCTTCTGCTCACGGCCATCGTCCGTTGTTACTGCTTCCGGCGGCAGCGTAGGTGAGACAGGCAAAACGTCCGTCACGTCGACGTCGATGACAACTGATCCAGAAGGGGCGCAGCGGGCAGCCAAGCCGCGAACGTATAAGACAGAGGTAAGACAGTGGGTGAGGCAGGAAGAGCGACGTCTCCGATCAGAGTCTGAACCAGTCTACGCCGGAGACATTCATAACTTACATGGCCGTCCTGACAACGATCTGAAGAAGTGCGTGGCTCGCCATTGTACATGACAACGGCTCTGCAGCTGGCATTTACCAAGTAGGAAGGCGGTACTTCCTCAGTTCAGTTTTGATCCTATGGACGCGATTGAGATCACGTAAGATTTCGTACGTCTTCCACGTTTCAGCAACGAGACGACGACGTTGCCGTAAGGTTTAAAGGCGGCAACGACAACATCCGACGGTACCTCAAACAGGAGTTCGAAAATCTGCAACGTTCGAAGGCCAAAACCACTCTGATCAACCACTACAGCTCCTATATTGTCTTCAGAATGTCGGAACTTGAGACCGTTAGCATGGTGCTGGACAATACCTGCGCACAGCTCTAATTTCGCCAGCTTTATGTACACAGTAGTATTAAGAATCAAATAATGAATTCCGGGAACAGCTTCCGGCACTTTTCCGCCTGTGTACAACGTTCAACTTCATACGATTTGGATCGTCATGATCCAAAGGAAACGTTAATTTAATCGTGGCTTGGCGATAGGAAAACACTGTGATGGTCGGTGAATTCGGACACGAAGACATGCCGTTACATGGAAGTAAACAAACTTGGAGCGCTCGCAAGCTGCACAACAGGCGAGACGTAACAAGGCTTGGTTAAAATGGCTCTTAGCACTATGGGACTAGATCTATGGATCAAAGATCATCAGTCCCCTAGACTTAGAACTGCTTAAACCAAACTAACCTAACGACATCACACACATCCATGCCCAAGGCAGAGTTCAAACCTGCGACCGTAGCAGCAACGCGGTTCCGGACTGAAGCGCCTAAAACCGCTCTGTCACAGCGGCCGGCCGCAACAAGGCGAGCTCACCTGACGACTGCCCTAGACCAAGCTTCTATCCGGTGTGGACCTTCTTACTGGAACCTTCTTGCATAGGAAATCGCGATGTTTAAACCCTACCAACTTTGACTCTTACTGTTGAGTGTCAGGTAAAATTACAATTATCAGGTCATAACTCAGGCTTCTCTCATTGCTCTGAGGAAAGGCTCATCAAACTAGAATAGATGAAATATCACTTCACCGTATTACATAAATACATGAAAGGATTGCTTAACTTTGATATAGTTCTCTGCCAGAGTATGCTTGGTAATTTACAGCCTCCATTGGCTGTAATACACAGACCAAGGAACAATTCTCTTGCACTGCATATGCAACATTCGCAAAAGTACATTACAACAGAAAATTTAACTGTCACTGTCCTACACGACGATGCTGAATGCTATAGCTGAGGTCTCGAAGTGGAGCAGAGCTCTTATATGCTCGACATTATACTGGCATCAGTGCGAGAGCTCCTATGCGAATAACTGGTCATACTGTGGTCAGTCAGAACATTATCACAACTTACTTGATAGCCGGTATCTCAATATTTGGTACGCTTAACAGCGGCGACGTGTCGTGGCAGGAAAGCGATGAGGTTTTGGTAGGTCGTTGGAGGGAGCTGGCGCCACATCTCCACATGAAAGTCACCAAATTCCCGTAAATTAAGGGAGGGGCATTGAGCTCTGACGTCACGTCCAATCACATTCCAAATGTGTGTGACTTGGGTCAGACCTGGTGAGTTAGGTGACCAACACTTCCATCGGAACTCACCCCTGTCTTGTTCGAACCACTTCATCACACCCACTCCATCACCCTCCCAGACTTGTGACATGGTGCATTATCTTGTTGAAAAACGCCACTGCCTTCGGGAAACAGGATCGTTACGAAGGGGGTGTGCGTGCTTTGCAACAAGTGTATGATACTCCTTGATGTCATGATGCCCTGCACGAACTCTACTGGACATTTCGATAATCACGTGAATGTTTCCCAGATGATAATGGAGCCGCTGCCAGCTTGCCTACTTCCCGCATTACAGGTGTTCACCTGGAAGAAGATGGATTCGATACCTCCCATCGGCATGCTGAAAAAGGCATCGGGATTCATCAGACCATGCATGAAACGCTCTGCCACTGTACCAATGCACAGTGCCGATGGTCACGTGCCCATTTCAGTCGCAGTTGCTACTGTTGTGATGTTAACATTGGCACATGCTTGGGTCGTCGGCTGTGGAAGCTCATCGTTAGGAGTGTTTGTTGCACTATACGTTCATACACACTTGTGCTCTACATAGCATTGAAGTGTGATGTTACTTCCGGCACAGTTCGCGGCCTGTTCTATTTTACCAGTCTGTCCAGCCTACGACGTCCGACATTTGCAATGTGGGGTGGCCTCCCAACCCCAAGATATCTGGACGTGGTTGTTACCTTGATTATGTCGCGTGTTGAAGACACTCACCACTGTAATTTACCGTCTAGTAAGGTCATTCGAAGACCAGTATCAGGTTCAAAGCGATTTTGAAAAGATTGCTGTATGGTATGGCAGGTAGCAGTTGACGCTAAATAACGAAAAGTGTGAGGTGATCCACATGAGTTCAAAAAGAAATCCGTTGGAATTCGATTACTCGATAAATAGTACAATTCTCAAGGCTGTCAATTCAACTAACTCCCTGGGTGTTAAAATCACGAACAACTTCAATTGGAAAAGACCACATAGATAATATTGTGGGGAAGGCGAGCCAAAGGTTGCGTTTCATTGCCAGAACACTTAGAAGATGCAACAAGTCCACTAAAGAGACAGATTACACTTCACTCGTTCGTCCTCTGTTAGAATATTGCTGCGCGGTGTGGGATCCTTACCAGGTGGGATTGGCGGAGGACATCGAAAGGGTGCAAAGAAGGGCAGCTCGTTTTGTATTATCACGTAATAGGGGAGAGAGTGTGGCAGATATGATACGCGAGTTGGGATGGAAGTCATTAAAGCAAATACGTTTTCGTCGCGGCGAGATCTATTTTCGAAATTTCAGTTACCGACTTTCTCTTCCGAATGCGAAAATATTTTGTTGAGCCCAACCTACATAGGTAGGATTGATCATCAAAATAAAATTAGAGAAATCAGAGCTCGAACAGAAAGGTTTAGGTGTTCGTTTTTCCCGCGCGCTGTTCGGGAGTGGAATGGTAGAGAGATAGTATGATTGTGGTTCGATGAACCCTCTGCCAAGCACTTAAATGTGAATTGCAGAGTAGTCATGTAGATGTAGATGAACAGGCAGGTTTCCGAAATGCTCGTGCCGAGTCTCCGGTCTACACTCCTGGAAACTGAAACAAGAACACCGTGAATTCATTGTTCCAGGAAGGGGAAACTTTATTGACACATTCCTGGGGTCAGATACATCACATGATCACACTGACAGAACCACAGGCACATAGACACAGGCAACAGAGCATGCACAATGTCGGCACTAGTACAGTGTATATCCACCTTTCGCAGCAATGCAGGCTGCTATTCTCCCATGGAGACGATCGTAGAGATGCTGGATGTAGTCCTGTGGAACGGCTTGCCATGCCATATCCACCTGGCGCCTCAGTTGGACCAGCGTTCGTGCTGGACGTGCAGACCGCGTGAGACGACGCTTCATCCAGTCCCAAACATGCTCAATGGGGGACAGATCCGGAGATCTTGCTGGCCAGGGTAGTTGACTTACACCTTCTAGAGCACGTTGGGTGGCACGGGATACATGCAGACGTGTATTGTCCTGTTGGAACAGCAAGTTCCCTTGCCGGTCTAGGAATGGTAGAACGATGGGTTCGATGACGGTTTGGATGTACCGTGCACTATTCAGTGTCCCCTCGACGATCACCAGTGGTGTACGGCCAGTGTAGGAGATCGCTCCCCACACCATGATGCCGGGTGTTGGCCCTGTGTGCCTCGGTCGTATGCAGTCCTGATTGTGGCGCTCACCTGCACGGCGCCAAACACGCATACGACCATCATTGGCACCAAGGCAGAAGCGACTCTCATCGCTGAAGACGACACGTCTCCATTCGTCCCTCCATTCACGCCTGTCGCGACACCACTGGAGGCGGGCTGCACGATGTTGGGGCGTGAGCGGAAGACGGCCTAACGGTGTGCGGGACCGTAGCCCAGATTCATGGAGACGGTTGCGAATGGTCCTCGCCGATACCCCAGGAGCAACAGTGTCCCTAATTTGCTGGGAAGTGGCGGTGCGGTCCCCTACGGCACTGCGTAGGATCCTACGGTCTTGGCGCGCATCCGTGCGTCGCTGCGGTCCGGTCCCAGGTCGACGGGCACGTGCACCTTCCGCCGACCACTGGCGACAACATCGATGTACTGTGGAGACCTCACGCCCCACGTGTTGAGCAATTCGGCGGTACGTCCACCCGGCCTCCCGCATGCCCACTATACGCCCTCGCTCAAAGTCCGTCAACTGCACATACGGTTCACGTCCACGCTGTCGCGGCATGCTACCAGTGTTAAAGACTGCGATGGAGCTCCGTATGCCACGGCAAACTGGCTGACACTGACGGCGGCGGTGCACAAATGCTGCGCAGCTAGCGCCATTCGACGGCCAACACCGCGGTTCCTGGTGTGTCCGCTGTGCTGTGCGTGTGGTCATTGCTTGTACAGCCCTCTCGCAGTGTCCGGAGCAAGTATGGTGGGTCTGACACACCGGTGTCAATGTGTTCTTTTTTCCATTTCCAGGAGTGTATTACTATCTATCTTTGGCGAAAATAAGAAACACACATCAAAAAAAGTTTTGCATCACCCCAGTTCCCAGAATTCGTGTATTACAGACACGGTCCCTTTGACTGTACAGAGATGTCACTAAACCCGCCAAAAGATGTAAAACATGCATGAACAGCGCCTATTAGACGGAGGGGATCCTACAGCTGATCACCTCCACTCATTCCACCAGGAAGAAGGTATACGGTTCGTGTTGTCTATAGTTGAACCATGCCTAGACGGTTAGCAGCGTAGTTCGATCGCGATCGCATTGTCACTTTGTGCCAGGACGGGCGCTCAAAAAGCGAAGTGTCCAGGCGTCTCGGAGTGAACTAAAGCAATGTTGTTCGGACATGGAGAAGATACAGAGAGAGAGAGGGACTGTCGATGACATGCCTCGCTACCTACAGACTAGTGCTCGGAGGAACCCTGACAGCAACGCCAACATGTTGAATAATGCTTTTCGTGCAGGCACAGGACGTCGCGTTACGACTCAGACTGTGCTCAATACGCTGCATGATGCACAACTTTACTCCCGACGTCCATGACGAGATGCATCTTTGCAACCACGACACCATGCAGCGCGGTATAGCTGGGCACAACAACATGTCGAATGGACCGCTCAGGACTGGCATCAATTTCTCTTCACCGATGAGAGTCGCATATGCCTACAACCAGACAATCATCGGAGACTTGTTTGGAGGCAACCCGGTCAGGCTAAACGCCTGAGACACACTGTCCAGCGAGTGTAGCAAGCTCGAGGTTCCTTGCTGTCTTCGGGTGGCATTATGTGGAGCCAACGAACGCCGCCGGTGGTCATAGTAGGCGCCGTAACAGCTGTACGATACGTAAATCCTATCCTCTGACCGATAGTGCAACCATATCGGCAGCATATTGGCGAGGCCTCCGTCTTCATGGACGACAGTTCGCCTCTTAATCGCACACGTCCTGTGAATAACTTCCTTCAGGATAACGACGTCGCTCGAGTAAAGTGTCCAGCATGTTCTCCAGGCATGAACCATATCGAACAAGCCTGGGACAGATTGCAAAGGGCTGTTTATGGACGGCGTGACCCACAAACCACTCTGAGAGATTTACGTCGAATCGCTGTTGAGGAGGGGGACAATCTGTACCAACAGTGCCTTGATGAACTTGTGAATAGCATGCCACGACGAATACAGGCATGCATCAATGCAAGAGGACGTGCTTCTAGGTATTAGAGGTACCGGTGTGTACAGCAATCTGGACCACCGCCTCTGAAGGTCTCGCTGCATGGCGTTATAACACGCAATGTGTTGGTTTCATGAGCAATAAAAAGGGCGGAAATGATGTCTGCTCCAGTTTTCTGTACAGTTTCTGGAACTCTCGGAACCGAGGTGAAGTAAAACTTTTTTTGGTGTGCGTAGATTGCTCGTTCTCCTCGTTGTACACAGACACAACACGCTCACTGTTAATACATGCACCGCGCGTGTGTCTGACTAGCAGTCTTTCTTCGCCTAGCGAAGCTGCTGTCGCCTGGAGCGTTCGTATCGACAGTAGATCGGTGATCATTATGTTCTTGCTAGTCACTGTATCTTCTGGGCTGCTTCCCAGTGATTGTTGCGGCTTGCAGCGAGCCCTTTCATTGTCTGTGGTCTGCAGTCTGACTTCAAAAAGACACAAGAGAGGCAGAAAATCGCACACGTAGATGCCACCAAACATTTTTCATGTGAACAAATACACAAATACAATTCTTGAAACGCGTTATGCTAAGCATCAAAAAATAAGTAACTGTCGCAGTTTTCATTATTTGAATCGTGACTAGAAATCCCATTGTTAAATGCACAGGAGAAGGGGGAATCGTGGAAAGAGTACATTGAAGGCCTCAATGGCGCACACACACACGCACACACAGATACACACACACACACACACACACACACACACACACACACACACACACACACCTACCTGATGACGTGGTAGAATAATGAACGGAAGTCGATAGGCAAGAGATAGGGGATCCAGTATTAGAGACAGAATTCGAAAGAACTTTGCATGACTTCAGATCAACCAACGCAGAAGGGAGAGGTAATATTCCCTAGAAATGTCTAAAATCATTGGTGGGAGTGACAAAAGAACGGCTATTCACTTTGGTGTGTATAATGTAAGAAGTAGGCATTGTACCAAGGGACTTTTGGGAAGAACATCGTTAACACAATTCCGAAGATTACAAGAGCCGACAAGTGCGAAAATTTTCGAACAATCAGCTTAACAGTTCATGCACCCAAATGGACGACAAGAATAACATGCAGGAGAACAGAAAATAAACTTTAGGATCTATTAGATGAAGATTGGTTTGTCTTTAGAAAAGGTAAATGCTCCAGAGAGACAGTTCTGACGTTGCGGTTTCTAATGGAAGCGGGCCTAAAGAGAAATTGGAGACACCTTCATTGCATTTGCCGACCTGGAAACATGTGTCTGATAATGTACAATGATGCAAGGTGTTCGAAATTGTGCGAAAAATCGAGGTAAGTGATAGGGAATGACTGGTTATACGCAATATGTGGAAGAACCTAGAGGGAACAATAAGACTGCAAGACCAAGAACGAAGTGCTCGGATTAAAAAGGGTGTAAGGGATGTATATTTCACCCTTCTGTCGAATCTGTACATCGAAGAAACAATGACGGAAATAAAAGAAAGTTTCAAGAGTGGGATTAAAATGCAAGATGGTATAATATCAATGTTAAGATTATCTGATGACACCGCTATCGGCAGTGAAAATGAGGAAGAATTACAGTATCTGTCGAATAGAATAATCTATCCATTGACTTTATAATATGGACTGAGAATGAACTGAATAAAGATGAAAGTAGAAGTCGCTGAAATGAGAACAGCGAGAAACTCAACATGAGAACTGGTGAGCAGGAAGTAGATGAAGTTGAGGAATTCTGCTACATAAGCGACAAATTAAGCCATGACGGACGGAGCAAGTGGGACACAAAAGCAGACCATCACAGGCAAAAATGGTATTGTTTGCAAAGTGGAATCTTCTAGTACCAAATACAGGCCTTAATTTCGCGAAGTTTCTAAGACTGTGCGCCTGGGGCATATCGTTGTATGGCAGAGAAACATCGGCTGTTGGGAAACTACAACAGAAGAGAATCGAAGTGTCTGAGTTGCGGTTCTACAGAAGAATGACTGAAAGGGTAAGGAATGAGAATGTTTTACGCAGAATCGGCAAAGAAAAAGGAACATATGGAAAAGACTGACAAGAATAAGGAACCTATTAAGACATCAAGGATCCTCTTCCATAGTACTACAGGGCGCCGTTGAGGCAGACTGAGAGTTGGGTACATACAGAAAATAATTGAGACGTAAGTTGGCAGTGCTACGGTAAGATGAAAGGGTAGATACAGGAGAGGTATTCCTAGCGTTCCGCATCAAACCATTCAGAATACTCATGATACAGAAAAATAAAAAAAAGCAGAAGATAAATAAAAAAGGCTACCTCTGAAGCTCTTGTTTGCTCATCCTGATTAACTGTATATCGCTCTACGCTAAACATATAGTATCAATTGCATCGAGGATCGCCACACTCGCTTGGCCGTGCGATACGGGATTGAAATAGTTACTTCTTCTATTCCAATGACCACTGCCCAGTAGCAGTCCAACAGTGGTCTCAAAAAGCTTCCAAATACGACAACTAGTTTGGACGACGAACTCCGCAGTCAGTCACGAAGTTGCTCTTTAAAATAACACACGGTCACAGGCTAAATTCAAAGAGGCTAAATTCGCACGCACACACACACACACACACACACACACACACACACACATGCACAGGCAAGAACTCGACGTTTCCAATTTCCATTAAAGCACAATGGAATTTATTCCAATAATCTTCGGCAAGTACTTTGTGCCCATTAAACAACACCTCCAGTTAGCAAACTGCTCCATGCCCTGTTAGGCAGCCTCTTCCTACACAGCCTGTATTAGCATACTAATTAGCAACACCTGCCTTTGAAAACTTACAACTGGCTCGTGCCCGAGCACGAGAACGCACTAAAATGTAAAAAAAATTACCCCTATCTCTCATGATCTTTTCCCTCCGCTAAACAACTGCTATCTTATCTAGTAAACTGTTGAGTCTCACTACCATCTCAGAGTTTAAACTAATTACAAAAAAAGGCTTCTCTTCCACACACAGTAAGACGAGAAAAGCCGATATGTACAGTTGTAAGTAGGCTGTTTAGGTTTTTTTATTGGTAACGCCACCTCTCTATGTAAGTAGGCTGTTTAGGTTTTTTTTATAGGTAACGCCACCTCTGTATGAAAATCACTGACTGTGCTGTGTGCAGTCTGTGTCTGCTTTGCATTGTTGTAATACTCGCCATTGTAGTGTTAGGCAGCTGGATGTGAACAGCGCGTAGCGTTGCGCAGTTGGAGGTGAGCCGCCAGCAGTGGTGGATGTGGGGAGAGAGATGGCGGAGTTTTGAAATTTGTCATGAACTGCTATATTTATATATGATGATATCAAGGTAAATACATTGTTCGTTCTCTATTAATATCTTTCATTTGCTAACTATCCCTATCAGTAGTTAGTGCCTTCAGTAGTTTGAATCTTTTATTTAGCTGGCAGTAGTGGCGCTCGCTGTATTGCAGTAGCTTGAGCAGCGAAGATTTTTGTGAGGTAAGTGATTTGTGAAAGGTATAGTTTAACGTTAGTCAGGGCCATTCTTTTGTAGGGAATTATTGAAAGTCAGATTGCGTTGCGCTAACAAAATATTGTGTGTCAGTTTAAGCACAGTCGCGTATAATTGTTCAAAGGGGACGTTTCATATGTCGACCCTTAGCCGAGGATACCTCACTGGAATCTTCTGATTTTTTCCTTGTAGTTTGTGTAATTAGTGTAGCTATTGTTTATTGATAGCGCGTAATCATAGAGAGAATTTCCTTTGTAGTTGTAGTTTTTTCATTGTTGTACAGTAAAACAGTTGTGACATGCATGTAGATTTGCACCAAGTATTTCGCAGCTGCGCTGGCAATTAAGTAGACATTATTCCCATTGCTATGTTATTTTATTTTGCTCTTCAAACTGCGCTTTTTTGTGTTATCGTGTGAAATATTGTGACAATTATGGCGTGTGAAAAACGTAATACTAGGCTCCAAAGTAAATTGAGAAATGACAGTGAAGACGAAAGCAGTGTGTTAGCGCCGCAGAGTAATGAATTAACTAATGTTCAAAGTAGTAATTTGGTAATTGCGCATAGGGAAATGGAGCGGGCGGCAAACAATGGTGTAGACAGTGAAACAGGTAGTGAACAGGGAAGCGCTATCGATCGATTGGTCGGCAACAGCTCGCCTCAGGAATCGGGAATGACAGAACACAATATTGCAAATACTGCAGACTCAGGTTTTGGGTTCCCACCGTTTTCTCAAATGAGTCAAGACACATTTTCCACTTGTCAAAATGTGAACGTTGCCGGTGCAACTTCACTGCCGAAAAGCACTGAGGAACATGTTTCAGACACCAGGGCATTGTTATTACAATTAATGCAACAAATGGGACAAAAGCTTGAAAAGTTAGACACACTGGTACAAAATCAGAGACAAACACAACAACAGCTTCAAAAGTTAGACTCATTGGAACAAACTCTTGAACAAACGCGTGAAGATTTAACTACTGAGCTACATAACATTGAATCGAAATGTCAAAAAGTCTGTAATGACGTAAAAACTCAAATTTGTGAGCATTTTCAACCTATTTTTTCGCGGCATGAAAATGCATTACAGAATCACGAATCCTCAGGGGGGTACACGCTTACTTTGTGTACCATGTGTTTGGCAAGCACAAGGAGCCCTAGCTAATATGGTATTTGCTTATGCAACTTTACACATCGGTACCATATTTCGCTAACATGTAAATTACACAGCTATCTGATCATTTAACTGAGAGAGACAAACATTTTTTTACTATATCAGTGACAGATGTTTACGTAATTACACAGTTGGATAACTTCACACTTATGAAACTGTATTTTGTCTGTACTTTGAGAGATGCTCATATTTTTCAGATCCATTGTGATACTATGAGAGCTTTGAATGATGTATTTGGTATGAGATCATGATTTTTAAAGTACGTTTGAGGTAGATGACATTATTGAAATGAGCAGATAATATTTTTTAGGGTTTGAAATTATTGCAGAAAGCTACGACGTTTTTGAGATTTGACTGAGGTGTTATGATGTTATTATTACGACGACGATGTGTATTATGTTGTTGAGGAATGTTTATTATGCTACGTATTTCTCATGATGAAATATTGAAGAAGTGTCGACGAATATGTATATGTAATAAGGTAAGGAATAATGAGTAGTGGTGACTCTGATTTGTGGAAAAGGTAGTTGGAAACCAAGAATCGTACTTTAAGAGTTATGAAATGTGTGTATATGCGTGAATGTATCACAATGCTGGCGAAAATTTTTTGAACGCTGTTATATTTACAGGATTTTGTTTCTACACATTTGTAACGCAAATTTTTTACCTGTGAAATTTTTATATGAGACTGTCACTGTAGCGAAAACTGCTGTCGTCGTAAATATTTCCGTAAGAAAGTTAAGTGACCACCTGCACGTAATGCGTCGTGGGCACGCAGCTGTGTCAGTGGGCACGCAGCTGTGTCAGACGCCGGGAGAACAAGTCATTAGTGAGTGCCTCATCAGAAGCACAGGTAGAAAAAAAAAAGAAAGGGAAGGCCATTGTCCGCGCTACTGACATTTCCTTGTTGAAAGCATACTGTGGAGCTCGTAATTTATGATATTTACTGAAATGCCTAATAAAATGACAAGAAATATTTTTACATCTGCACACCTGATTATGACAAGCGTCTTTCTATGAGAGTTGAGAGAATTTCTACTAACTTATGAAATGTCACATGACTACTGAATGATATTTTTATGCTTTGCTTTTCATAGTTGCTTATTTCATTTGATATCTGGTTTCCAGCTGTGTTGCAGCATTGCTTTTATAAAAAGAAATGCATTTGCTAATATGAACACTTTCTGTCAACAGATCTATTAAATAATTATTTTATGATCCACATTCTTTAAAAAAGGAGCACTTGGAAAGGAAAGAACAAGAAGAAGGAACTAGTAACAGTAACACATAATTTTCTTTTCAAGTACATGGTAATATTTCTTTTACAATAAGTTGTTGTGGTGCACCACTTTAATTACATAGACATTAAGATGTGAATATACATTTCCCTTATCTGCATTGTTGTTTTCACTGTAATATTTTTTATGCTTGAGCTTTGTCATGCTTAGGTATACGTCATAGCATTGACTGCTGTTGTTTGCCAGGCATAGTGTTACTGAATTTGACTTTGTATTACTCTGTTAAGCTTTTCTTGTTGCTGCACATTGGCTCATATTAGTTGTAATTTTGCATTTTATCTGTTAATTTAGATTTACTGTAGCTTGTTTTGCGATTTTCCATTTTTTTTCATTGCTGTTTATATTAATTGTTTTATGTGCTGCTGCATTGCCTCGTCCCTTAGTTTAATATCTGAGCTCAGTAGATTTAAGTTAGCTTAAGAGGGGGTAGACTATATAAGAAACTGACTATGGAGAATAGGTAAAGAATGCATTGCGAAGTTATATGAAAAAGATTTGGGCCCAAATGAGTATTGTACAATCAGAAATAATTATTTTGAAAGAAATATGAACAGAATACAGAAAGCAGGCTTAGATAGGACTTTTTGGGAATAATGATGAACAGAGGGAGATCTCCATGCAAAATACTGCAGTAAAACAAACCCTGTCCTTTCCCTTTTGTGTTATCCCACTATATGTTTGTGTACCCTTGTGTATTTGTTTTCTTCCTGTCTCTGTGTACTGTTTCATAGAACTTTTTTCTCTTCTAATACTAAGTTACATTCACTATGATGAGGAATACTGTTATCCTCAAATACAATTGGCATTAATAATGTGTTATTTACTTTGTAAAGATGTTTAGACATTATTTATTTTGTTTTTTGTTAATGCTCATGTGTGAAGTTGATGTTTCGAAAGTTATTCTAATCTTTTATGTATGTACTCATGTCATAATTCCTGTAACACTGACGTATATGTCTATTTCTATTCTTTTGTAACGCCTGTTTTACTACAAATGTTATCTGTATTGTTATGTTTTTAATGATGTATTTTGTACCTTTGTAATCGTATTCTCGTGTTATAAAATTGTAATTGACACCAGTTCATCTTATTATTAACTTGTAAGTTACATTTCACTGCACACGTTTCTGTTGGTCATAGTATATGGACAATATGTGAGAAGTAGGGACTGTTAGTGTTGGCACGTGTGTTAATAATTCAGCAAGGGACTAGATAACAGCATTGTTGGTTCTAAGGACAGTTCCGAAAACTTTGTGAGTGCACAAGTGGTGGTTTATAGACTTGCTATATTGTCCGCAAGACTCTTCGATGGTGATTGTGCACCTGCACAGTCGCAACAGATGGCTGCTGGCGTCTCTACAAGGACTACAGTGGGTCTGCATCTTTGATGACCCACCAGTACCATTATCTCTACAAGGACTACAGTTGGTCTACATCTTTGATGATCCATCAGTACCATTATATCTACAAGGACTGCAGTGGGTCTGCACCTCTGGTGGCCCACCAATACCGTAATCTCTACCAGGACTACAGTGGGTCTGCTCTGTGATGATCTACCCACCAATATTCTTCAAAACTTCGACTGACTCTGCTGTGGGTTTGCTCTGTTGTGGCGCATTACCTGGCTGCATGTCGAGAGTCAGCACTGTCTTTCCGTTGGAAGGACATCACTACTTCTTCAAGACTGCATGGAAATCCACTACTTCCGTGTGCATTTTCTTCTACTGCTCAGACTTTGAGAAAAATACTACTATTTTACCGTAATGAACGATCAAGACTGTCTTTATGGACTGTGAGAAAATTTGAGCTTTTGACCAACATTGTGTCAATACGTGTGTGCATTTGATTTCTTTGTTATTGTAATTATGAAAAATTTTTTCAAATCTGTATTGGCCACTACCCAATCCAATTTGTAAAATTTTTTGTGGGGAGCATGGGGGCTATGTAAGTAGGCTGTTTAGGTTTTTTTATTGGTAACGCCACCTCTCTATGTAAGTAGGCTGTTTAGGTTTTTTTTATTGGTAACGCCACCTCTGTATGAAAATCACTGACTGTGCTGTGTGCAGTCTGTGTCTGCTTTGCATTGTTGTAATACTCGCCATTGTAGTGTTAGGCAGCTGGATGTGAACAGCGCGTAGCGTTGCGCAGTTGGAGGTGAGCCGCCAGCAGTGGTGGATGTGGGGAGAGAGATGGCGGAGTTTTGAAATTTGTCATGAACTGCTATATTTATATATGATGATATCAAGGTGAATACATTGTTCGTTCTCTATTAATATCTTTCATTTGCTAACTATCCCTATCAGTAGTTAGTACCTTCAGTAGTTTGAATCTTTTATTTAGCTGGCAGTAGTGGCGCTCGCTGTATTGCAGTAGCTTGAGCAGCGAAGATTTTTGTGAGGTAAGTGATTTGTGAAAGGTATAGTTTAACGTTAGTCAGGGCCATTCTTTTGTAGGGAATTATTGAAAGTCAGATTGCGTTGCGCTAACAAAATATTGTGTGTCAGTTTAAGCACAGTCGTGTATAATTGTTCAAAGGGGACGTTTCACAGTATACAATAACCAACCCCGTTAAAGGACTCGGTTTACCACACGTACGCCTTATACACACTCTCAAATACGTACTCCATAAATAAATTAGTCTAAGCAGATGTACACATCAAAAGTAATCAGTGATGGAAGTTAACTGCGTAGTATTACAAGCAGTGGTCGTATGTATGATATATTAAACTTAAAACTGTTGTGTGTAAACTTCGTGACTTACTCTATTCCTTTAACCCCAATGGGCGCAATGAGAACTCCTTATCCATCTCTGTTTTCGGCCATTTCCGTCAATACCACCCAGGTCTTGCCATCTCTCCTGGTTTCCCATTCCACGTTATTATCCTATGTATCGTAAGACTGCCTCTCTTTCTTGCTTCTTGGGAATTCCACGTCAGCCGGCTGGGGCGGTTCAAGGCGCTACAGTTTGGAACCGCACGACCGCTATGGCCGCAGGTTCGAATCCTGCCTTGGGCATGGATATGTATGATGTCCTTAGGTTAGTTAGGTTTAAGTAGTTCTAAGTTCTAGGGGACTGATGACCTCAGAAGTTAAGTCCCATATTGTTCAGAACCATTTGAACCATTTGAATTTCATGTCAATGTTTTCTTTTCGACTGCACCATCTGGCTTTCTCAATACGTGCCCAAACAATCTCCACATGTATCTGTTCTTCTGTGGTTGTGTGGTTTGTTTTTCCTCAGAGATCCTTACTTTTTTTTTTTTACCACCAGATATTCATTATGTGCCGGGGACACCTATTTACGAAGCTCTGTAACTGTGATGTTATTTTTTATCTCCTTTCCAGCTTTCACTGTCGTGTATAAGGACAGCCTTCACATCTGTATTAAAATACAAATTTTAATTCTGCATATGATGTTCCAGTTTCTCCATATTGGATACAGTTGTATGAAGGCAGCATTTCCCTTGTTTGTGCGTTTCTTCTGATCTTCTTCGGCTCCACCATCTTATGTCACCACACTACGCAGATACAGGAATGAATTCATAATTTGCACTTGCTGCTCCCCTACAAGCAGAATTTATTCCCCTTCGTTTTACCCATGTTTATCTTGAACCCTGAAACCTCTGCTTCTTTTTTCAGTGCGTTTAATTTAGCTTTCATATCTGTCAGCTCTTGAGCTAATAAAACAAAGTCGTCTGCAAAATCCAAACCCTCCAGACCTACATGGATCCCTTATTAGATTTCTCGTCTCCTTCCAGCTGTCACTCTTCGCATAAATGAGTCAATATCAAGCAAGAAGAACGTTGGCCGAAAATTCAACGTTGTCGGCTCCAGCTGTTACCTCTAATGGACCTGCGAGATTTCCCTTGTGGAGCTCACAACATTTGTAGACATCATATAGATCTTTATGATGTTTAGAATCCTCTGCGGTATACCATGCTTCCAGAACACCTGCCACAGCAGTTGATGTTTCACAGAATCGAAGGCCTTTTCAATATCAATGAATGTTAGATACATGGTTGCCTCGAGTTCTTTGCTTTGCTTTAATATGATCCTAAGAATATTAATAAGATCAACACAACTGAGTGGAACCCGAAAACCAGCCTTTCCTTTAAGCAATCGATTTTCAACTGAATCTTTAATTCTATTTAAAATAAATCTGATGAAGACTTCAGTTACTTTTGGGGGGGGGGGGGGGGGGGGTAGGAGCTTTTTCTCTCTTCTTAGAGCCAAATATGCTTCAGCAAGGGTGCAACTTTTTAATGACACTTCCAAAGTAATCTCTTACGTAAGCAGACAGTATTACAACCAGTGGTCAATACGTGCAATACAATAAAATGAAAACTGCTGTGGCTGCATTTCATGCTACATGGAAATTGCTTTTAACATTTGAAGTAGATTATTAATCTGTAATGCAGGAGGAACATACTCTTCTCGATCGACTGAGCTCCACAGCCAAATTCAAATGTAAACTTCAAGTTCCTCATACCACTTAAACTATACGTGGAAATTGCTTTTAACATTTGAAGTAGATTACTAATCTGTTATACAGAAGGAACATATTCTTCTCGACCGAATGAACGTCATAACCAAAATCCAGTATAAATCTCAATCACCTCATAACATTTTAACTATTAATACACATACAATCGCAGTTTACCGACGTTAGCATATGATTGTTTAATATGCTTGGACTGCGAGAAACTATACAGCGTATTCATTGTAACGAACAACTCAAACTGGCTACTTGTGCTATGACACCGTTGCAAGACTTTTGATTACGAAATTTATTAATTTTATGTAACTGTTTCGTTTAGCTTCTAAGTGTGTTGTCATACTTTAATAATTTATCCACAACAACTACCATTTTAGACTGTTTACACCACTAGTGGGCAACCTTCAGTTCCAGCCCGTCATTGGTTTCAGTCCAGCCTGCTGAAGAAAATCGTGGTGGACGGGAGAACGAGGCACTGGCATTGTTTACTTAGTGTTACAGAAACAAATGAAGCATACGCGATCAGTTTACATAAGTATTTTTGCGCAAACATAAAAAAAATATTTGTGGATAATAACAGACGAAATATATCTGTGATACTTGTCGACTGGAATTGTTTATGTCATTGCCGTCAAGTCACTTGGCTACCATTTCTCGCACTGTGGATGTATGATAACATTGCAAAAGTTGAAAGTGAAGGTAGTTCACAATAAATTACCAGCAACCAATTGCTTTTATAGATGTTTATTTTTTCATTGTGACATAGGACGCCTATATGATGACATTCATTTGCATGCCGTGAACATTATTTCTTTACTAATGGGGCTGCAGGATTTTGCAACGGAAGTCTTAAGGCAGCTGTTCTAAAACTTCGTAAGTAAAGAAGCAGTGTTCACGACCCATGAATAAACGTTAACATTTGAAGACAGGATCAACATAAATTCTATGTACTCTCAAAAAAGCGTGTATTGGGACATTATTTGTTGGCGAGGCATGTCGGGGTAAGGGTGGCACGAGTATAATTGCGTTACGCCACGAACATTAACGTCACAGACGCCAGAGTTTTGATTTTATGCTGCTGGAGCGCTGCTGTCGCCTGACGTCACGTGACGAGACGTCTCGCAGACTCAATACAGGTACGTGAATCAAGCCCGTCGGTCACTAAGTTTGCTCATGTGTGGTTCACGGTGTTCGGTTTTATTGTCTTGAGTCAGTACTTACAAAACTGAATTTATTTGCTTCATGTCTTGCACATTCATTTGAAACGTCACACAAAAAAGGAACATTAGGTTTGAATCCTCCGACGACAACGAGGCGATTAAGACGGCTAGAGCGCCACCTTGCACCAAGTCCACACTGTGCTTTTACAGTTTATTCAATAGCAATGTTTGGTCGCATTTTGGATGTCCTCACAATATTTAACCGTCCGTATACATAGTTAATTCACTTGTTGCAGTTCGTACACGTGTTGGCACTTTTCTTAAGAAACTATTGCCTCTTGCTAATGACCAGTAGTTTCCACTTCATCTGAACATACCGAAACAGTGTCCATCAGTTATTGAACTCTCAGGAACAACATAGATGCTAGCTGTCTTCACTGTAACGATTATATCGTATACTCTTCACCTGAGAATAGTTCTGTCCGGTTTTCAGCCTTCCAATACACTTTTCTGCTTTTCCACACTCGCTGGATCGCTTTACAAAGGCGTTTGTGATCCATAAAATTTTCCAGACCATATTAACACAACGCCACTGCACAGCCCACGAGAACGTCGTCCACACAGGGGATTATTTCAGACCAATTACCATTTATCACCTTCTAGGTAAGCTGCTTCCTTTTGCATTCCTTTATCATTACCTCCCACAAGTCACAGTTTGAATTTTATTGAAAATTATTTGATTTCTATCGATATAAAGTGACCTTCCATTCCCTAGGGTACTTTGACCACTCGCTTTCCCTGACTTTGTTGTGGCCTTCTTCCTCACTCAAAATCATACATCACACTTTTACTGCTAGCTTGGCGTCGTACATCAAAAGTAATTAACAATAATTTCTTACGTTACAAAATTTTCATAATAAGAAAAGTTTTCACAAACAACAATTTTACATTGCAAAATCCGTTCATAAATATTTCACATCTCTTTGGACAAGACGTAAGCTAACCATACGAAAAGATTTTGCACTCAAATAAAGAAAGTGAACGAGACAATAGTGGCAGTCATGGACTGTGCGGCTGGTCCCGAAGGAGGTTCGAGTCCTCCCTCGGGCATGGGTGTGTGTGTTTCTCCTTAGGATAATTTAGGTTAAGTAGTGTGTAAGCTTAGGGACTGATGACCTTAGCAGTTAAGTCCCATAAGACTTCACACACATTTGAACCTTTTTTTGAGACAATAATGCCTGATCAGAACAGATAATTACATAATAACAGAATATCCCTCACAGCACTTCCGAACAATTTCCTAACATTTCACAAAGAGAGAGAACCACTCACTCCAGAATGTAACCACTTAGACTGACCATATTCTATCAACGCTCACAGAACTGCTGTGAGGCGCTGTTACCTGCTGAAACATTCCTAATGTATGTTTGAAACAAACTTCCACAACGCCAGACGTCCTGTGGAAATCACACGCCTTTGGAGACCACTGGTTGGTTCAAAGAACTTTACTTTTTGTCAGATTAAGAGAGGACCTGTCTTATTACGTCAGTGTCCGCCCCAGTAGCTGAGTGGTCAGCGTGACGGATTGCCGTCCTCTGGTCCCGGGTTCGATTCCCGGCTGGGTCGGAGATTTTCTCCGCTCAGGGACTGGGTGTTGTGTTGTGTTCATCATCATTTCATCCCCATCCGGCGTGCAGGTCGCCCAATGTGGCGCCGAATGTAATAAGACCTGCGATATGGCGGCCGGACCTGCCCCGCGAGGGGCCTCCCGGCCAATGACGCCAAACGCTCATTTCCATTTCCATTACGTCAGTGCTAGTGAATAGCCCTCGTCCCTGGAAATTGGAAAAGCGGCGCTGTCGCTGACAATAGCGACCAGGAATAGCCGACGGATCGTCCAAGATCCGAAATGTTGCAGTATGAGCATACATTTGTATTGAAGTAGACATGTCACGACGTAATTATCCGAGTCGGACGTGGAAATCAGCAGACGTGATGTACAGCTACAGGCAAACATTTCGGAAAAAATTGGATTATTTGTTCAAAATCATCACAAATTGAGCAAGTCAATACCACTTTGGTCCACCTCTGGCGCTGATCAAAGTCGGTCCAGTTGGAGATTTATATCGTCTAAATCCATAGTTGGTTGGAAAGTCTTCCCCCAAATGCTGCAAACGTTCTCAGTTCTGGAGAAATACGGCGACCTTGCTGTATAAGGCAGGGTTTGGAAAACACGAAGACAAGCAGTACAGACTGTCGCCATTAGTGAGCGGCCATTATATTACTGATTGTAAGCCCAGAATGGATTGCCCTGAAGGGCCACAAAACAGCGCGTGTAATCCTATCGACGTACTGCTGTGCTGGAAAGGGACCCTGGATGACAACATAAGGGATCCTGCTATGAAAATAAATGGCACCTAAGACCATCATTCCTGGCTGTCTGGCCGTATGACATGCGACTGTCAGGCTGGCGTCTGGGGCGGTCTGCAGACAGGCCTTCGCAGGTCATCGGGGCTCAGTTTGGAGCAGGATTCATCACTGGAGACAATGATATTACAACTAACGAGATTCCAGACTGAAGACGTGTCTGGAGACCTCCGCACAGCAATGGGGTACCAACTTGGTTGTCGCTTGCCGTACGAGCCAGGAACTAAGACTGACGTCCAGGGTGCCATTTCTTCACACAGCAGGATTTCTTTGGTTGTCATCCGCGGAATCCTTACAGCACAGCGGTACATCGATGATACTATACGCCTCTTTTTCTGCCATTCGTAGCAAGATATCCTGGGGTTATTTTTCGCCAAGATAATGCCTGCCCGTACACGATGAGATTTTCTCTTCTGAATTTCGTCGATCTAACACACCAGTTGGGCTGATTTTGGCACGATATCACACAGGAGGCTTTCCAGCAACTTTAATCAATGCCAAACAGAGTAACTGTTAGCAAAAGAGCCAAAGGTGGACCGTTGAATTACTGACTTGCTAAATTTATGAAGCTCTTTCTCTTGAATATATCACCCATTTTTTTCAGAAATCGTAATCATATGTCTTTCTCCATATGTACACAATTTCTAACGATATCAGTCCCAATCGCGTAATTCCTTCGTGGAGCCCCGTGTTTTTCTTCTTTTGGAGTGTATGTTAGTGAAGCCACTTTTCTGCTGGGAAAGGAACAACGTATTTGTACTTATATGTTAGGGAATAAAAGTGCTATTGTGCTACTTAATACCGATGGTGAAGTATCCAGAGACTTGTAGAATCATGTAAATGATACCGTGGATCGGGAACTTAGTAGGAATCGTTGGCATAGGTACTTCCTAAAGACTAATGCACGCGAGTTTTAAAATTGATGTCCGCTGTCTGCTTTCTTGCAGCTTTAGCGTTATAAAGCTAATTATCAACCATTATTAAAATTACTATGGAATTGGCACCGACGCTGATCGTTGTGTGTATACTACTGCCGTACTGTGAACAGCTTTGAAATCCAAACAAATTGTAGAAATGGACGCACATATTTATGTATACATGTTTGCAAGTACGTATGTTCCACATTTCCTCCTAAACTACTAGATATATTTCAATCAAACTTGGTACACATGTCACTTACTGTCTGGTAAAAATAGCAGTGAGGGTAAAAATTACCTACCTGTCAAAGGGGTGGCAGTGAAAAAGCAATGTAGCCCTCGACACGAGAGGACCCATGCTTTAGTTATCCAGTGTTTGAGAATGATAGCTTTTACTGACTCGCAACCAACTTAGCACCTACTTTCAAACATTTCTCACTGACGACCCACACAAATGATGCAAGGAAAAGAGTTTATAGCTTACTACATGTTCGCTGTTCACCCAGGAAAACAGCCAATTGAAGTACGACGTTTTAATTTATTACTTCTTAATCACTAACTGTATTCGTGTCACATTTTGCAGACAGTATTCACATATACCAATGAATGTACTACAAAAAGTACATGATTATACTACACTTTATTCAGAAGATATGACGTCATATACACAGAATGCATGAAAAATACAGCATCATGCAAGGCCTTTAAATATAGTATATCGTTGCTACTAACGTTATTCGCAAAAATTTTGCTGCTGAGTGTACCTGAAAAATATGTCATTGTGCTACACATAGTTCAGGTAATATGACGTCAAATGGTGCCATATCACGCATGAAGCTCCAGTTTATTACTTCTTTACTACTAACTCAAATCACAGCACATTTTGTAGTCATTATCAACATACGTCATTGAATGTACGTAAAAAAGATGTATCATTCTAAGACACAGTGTTCAACAGATATGAAGTCATAAACACTGAGATGACTAGAAAAATACTGCATCATGCATGACGTTTCAATTTATTGTTGTTTTACTGCTAACTCTATTCACATCACAGTTCACCGACACCGACAGCAGTGACATACACCACTGGATGGAACTGTTACATTAAATAACTGTACAATACATACAACAGGAGATATGAGTGAATATAAAACTGCAGAACTAAATTCACTGGAATACAGGTAAAATATTTCTACAGATGTGTTTGAAATATGTTAAACATACATGGAATATATTTCTCATCAGCATACCTGGGCAAAGTCACAGGTAAAAAAGCTCAGCCTATAGCCCTGAATCTGGCAGAGAGCTACAATCCGAAAAAAGTATTGTGGCAATAAGAATCTATTGAGGTGTGGGAGATAACGTGGAGAGAGGAGGGGTAGGAGCAGATGGACAGACAGAAGGGGCTCAGAGAAGATAGATTTTTGGGGGGGGGGGGTGAGTAGATGATGAACCGATAGTGGGAGATGGGAAAGTGATCACAGGGAAGAGAAGGAAATTCACAGAGTAAGGAAGGAGCAGGAGATGCACAGAGAAATGGAGGAGGAGAAGGAGTGCTCATAGAGAAGGAGGATGAGGCGATGTACTAGAGAGGAGGAGATGGAAGTGGTCAGTGAAAGGGATTAGGAGCAGATAGACAGAGGGAGGGGAGAGAAGGACATGGATGTTAGAGGAGAAGGAGATGATGGACAGCGAGAGGAGGGAGGAGCAGATGGAAAGAGGGAGAAGAGGAGGTGGACAGGGAGAGGAGGATGAGTAATGGATGGAAAGAGGAGAGAAGGAGATGCACAGACAGAGAGCGAAGGAAGAGATATACAAAGAAAAGGACAGGTGGCCAAAGAAAGGGGGAGGAAGAAACATTAGTGGGGGAGAGGAGGAGACCGACAGAGGGAGCAGATGGACCAGAGGAGGAAGGAGAAGATGAATAGAGAGAGGGGAGAGAAGGAGAGACAGTGAGTGGGGCAGGAGTAGATGGCAGAGAATGGGGGATGGAGGAGGTGAAAGAGGGAGAGGAGGAAGTCGACAAAGATGAGGGGAGGGGGGATAGGAGATGGGCAGAGAGAGGTGTAAGGAGAAGATGAACTAATAGAATATTGGAATAAACACATACCTGGCCAACAGCAGGTACTTCGGTAGAAACATGTTGCGTAAATTTCTGAAGTTAAAACAAGTATGACTTCAGAGTCATTGAACTCAACACTGACACATGAACGTGTGTTGAAGTTTATTTCCGAAATACGATTTTCACTTGTATGCTGTAAGGGAACTACTGTGAACTGACAAAAGTCCGTATCAGAGATTACGATTAACAATTCATTGGTATTTCAGATGCTGTTTATGTGTTCAATACTCTTCTTATTCCGTGCATTGTGGCATACTTTTCATGTAATATGGACAATACATGATATAGAAAATATTATCCTGTTACATGGGGTGATGGGGGATATCTGGGAAGCCTCTAATCGGAGAAGATGCAAAATATTTCCCTAGAATTTAAAAACAAACTTATTTTACCACAGCTGCATTATTTGTGGAAAGCTACATTTCTGTAAGATATCATTGTTGCCCAATGTTCCAAACCGATTGCTGACACATACGCATTAACTGTCCTTAAACAAGTGGTTTCCATTGCCTTTGGCATCCTCATGTCGTTGATCTTTAGTGTTTTTACCACCTTTCAAGGGCAGTTTCCTAGCCGAAGGGAAAGAGGGTGTCCCGAGCCTCAGTCCGCTTCTCTGCCCGCATCGACAGGGCCCTTTGCTGAACAAGGGTGAACTACTTACACCGGAAATCTTCGACCTCCATTGCTGATGACTATTTTTCGAAGTAAGAGAGGTGGCTGGGACCAATCCTGGGACCCATGAAGTTTTGGCTGGTCGTTGAAGACGATCCGCTAGAGCACTGTGATAAATAAGAAACAATGCAATTTCTTTCGCTTTAGTAAAACTTAAAAGTATTTTACAATAAATAGATTCAATGCAGAGAGACGAGAGAAACAACAATAATTAAAATTATCTCAATGAAGATGTACACAGGCTAAGTAGCGAAATTATTGGCATCTGTTTGATAGCACATATTGGTAAAAATGTGACTCTATATTTAAAAAAATTATCCGTGGTTTAGGGGTAGCGTCTCTGATCAGCAATCAAAACGTCCTCGGCCCCGGATTCAAAACGGGTCACCATTTGCATTTTGCTCAATAACCACCTTTGGGGCGGAAGACTTCCGGCATAAAAACTCACTCTCAGTCTCCAAGCGGCCTTGTCAACAGTGATGGAGGAGAGGACAGAGGTCCAGGGCATTCTGTTGTGCTCGTTGGGGGAAACCGCCCTAAAGACTGAAGGATCAGCAATGAACAACGGCATGCAGATGCGGAATGTTACGGAACCCACACAATTAAAGAAAAATTAATATGTATCAACATGACATGTGGCATGTAACTCAAAAGTTGTCGTGATGATCACTCCACTGCCCAAAGATTCCGGACTAGTCCATCAGCCAGCTGGCGTGGCAGAGCGGTTCTAGGTGCTTCAGTCTGGAACCGCGTGACCGCTTCAGTCGCAGGTTCGAATCCTGCCTCGGGCATGATATGTGTGGTGTCCTTCGGATAGTTAGGTTTAAGTAGTTCTAAGTTCTAGGGAGTGATGACCTCAGATGTTAAGTACCATAGTGCTGAGAGCCATTTGAAACTTCTTTTTTTTTAACTAGTCCATCATTCGGGTCTCCGGGATGGGACTGCCAAGGGGGCGGTGACTACGAGAAAAGGGGCTTCATAACCAGCAGAAGGATAATGCTCTACGTGTCGGGGGGTGGAATGTCAGAAGCTTGAACGTGGTAGGGAAGCCAGAAAATCTGAAAACGGAAACGCTAAGGTTCAGTCTAGATACAGTGGTGGTCAGTGAAATGGAATGGAAATGACACAAGACTTTCAGGTCAGGTGAGTATAGGGTAATATCAGCAACAGCAGAAAATGATATTGTGGTGTCACCGCCAGACACCACACTTGCTAGGTGGTAGCCTTTAAATCGGCCGCGGTCCATTAGTATACGCCGGACCCGCGTGTCGCCACTGTCAGTAATTGCAGACCGAGCGCCACCACACGGCAGGTCTAGAGAGACGTACTGGCACTCGCCCCAGTTGTACAGCCGACGTTCATAGCAATGGTTCACTGACCAATACGCTCTCATTTGCCGACACGATAGTTAGCATAGCCTTCAGCTACATTTGCTACGACCTAGCAAGGCGCCGTATTCAATTGATAATTAATATTATGAAGCATGTATCATCAAGAGCGATGTTCTACAAATGTGGATCAAAGTTAAGTATTCCAGAAGCTACGTACTTTTCTTTATAGCATTCATTACGTATCCTGTTTCAGACCTCACGCCAGCCTGCGTGAGTTTAAGCGCGTGCCTTTCGGCTTCCTCTCAATGTGTCTAGGCTGTCTTGTCTAGACACAACAGATATAATGGAGTGAGATTCGTTATGAATAGGAAAGTGGAGCAGGGAGTGCGTTACTGGAAACAGTTCAGTGATAGGGTTGTTTTCATCAGAATCAACAGCAAACCAACTCCGACAACGATAGTTGAAGATGAAGAGACAAAGAAATAATATGAGGATACTGAGTGGGTAATTCAGTACGTTAGGAGACATGAAAATCTAATGGTCATGCGGGATTGGAATGCGGTTTTAGCGGAAGATATAGAAGAGAGACATGCGATAGAAAATGGGCCTGGTAATAGGAATGAGACAGGAAAAAGACTAATTGAGTTCATCAGTAAATTTCAGGTCGTAACAGCGAATACTTCGATCAAGAATCACAAGAGGAGATGGAATGATTGGAACAGTCCGGGAGATGCGCGAAGTTTTTTGTTAGATTACGCCGTGGTCAGGCAGAGATTCCGAAGTCAGATACTGGATTGTAAGCTGTACCCAGGAGCAGATACAGATTCAGATCACGGTTTAGTAATGATGAAGAGGAAGCTGAAGTTTAAGATACTAGTCAGGAACAATCTTTAAGCAAAACAGCAGGATACAGAAGTACTATGGAATGGAGGGTTATGCTCTAAGTTCTCTGAAGCTCCAGATACTGCGATAAGGAATAGCTCAAAAGGCCATTCAGTTAAAGAGGAATGGACATCTTTAAAAAGAGCGATCATAGAAGTTGGAAACAAAACATAGATACAAACAACGTAAATGCGAAGAAACCGTGGGTAACGGAAGACATACTTCAATTCATCGATGAAAAAGAAAGTATAAAAACGTTCAGGGAAATCATGAATGCAGAAATACAAGTCACCTAGGAATGAAATAAACCGAAAGTACAGGAAAGCTAAGGTGAAATGGCTGCAAGAAAAATGTAAAAAATCGAGAAAGAAATGATTGCCGGAAGGACTGACGCAGCAAATAGGAAGCTCAAATCCGTCTTCGGTGAAATTAAAAGCAAGGGTGGTAACATTAATAGTGCAATGGGAATTCCAGTGGTAAATGCAGAGTAGAGTGAGAGCGGATAGGTGGAAAGAGTGCATTGCAGGCCTTTTTGGTGGGGAAGACTTGCCTGATCGCTTGATAGAAGAAGAAACAGGAATCGATATAGAGGAGGTAGGGGACCCAGTATTAGAATCAGAATTTGAAAGAGCTGTGGAAGAGTTAAAGCAGTAGGCATAGATAAAATTCCATCATAACTTATAAAGTCTTTTGGGGAAGGGCCAACAAAATGAGTATTCACGTCAGTCTGTAGAATGTATGAGTCTGATGATATACCACCTGACTTTCGGAAAAACATCATCTACACAATTTCCAAAACTGCAAGAGCCGACACAATCAGCTTAACAGTACAACGTAGCAAGTTATTACGAGATAACATTCGTTACAGTAAAGCACACAACTGTATAGGGCGGTGGCTTCAGGATGGGTACGTTTTTTTCTTCGCTCTGACTCATAGCGCAGCTGACGTTACCAGCCTAGAGAACGGTCTCAAGTAACATTCAGTCGGATGCAAATTCGTACCCCCTACGAATCTAAATAACCCATCGTAAATATCATCCGATTTTGTTCAAACTTGGTACGCAATATTTTGTTATTAAGGGAGGGATCCTTTCAAAATTTCAGATGTTTATCTGTTATAGTTACTGAGACTGAGAAAATTACTTAAATGTCCTAATAACTACACTTATGTTCTAAAACTCAGTTAAGAACGAGAACCAAATGTCATTTATTATCATTTGAAGTCATAACACAGCTCACAGTACTTAAATCCATTTAATTGGAATTTTCTTTTCAAAACTTTAGTTGATCTACGTCACGTAGTGTAAGGAATTAGTCAAAATTATTATTTACTTATTATTTTGTTGTGTGAATATATGGGAATGAATGCGAGAGTGTATGTGGGACATACTTTAAAACTTAATGTCATTTTATGTCGTTGTTGTTGTTGTTGTTGTTGTGGTCCTCAGTCCTGAAACTGGTTTGGTGCAGCTCTCCATGCTATTCTATCCTGTGCAAGCTTCTTCATCTCCCAGTACCTACTGCAACCTACATCCTTTTGAATCTGTTTAGTGTATTCATCTCTTGGTCTCCCTCTACGATTTTTACCCTCCACGCTCCCCTCCAATACTAAATTGGTGATCCCTTGATGCCTCAGAACATGTCCTACCCACCGATCCCTTCTTCTAGTCAAGTTGTGCCACAAACGTCTCTTCTCCCCGATCCTATTCAGTACCTCCTCATTAGTTATATGATCTACCCATATAATCTTCAGTATTCTTCTGTATCACCACATTTCGAAAGCTTCTATTCTCTTCTTGTCCAAACTAGTTATCGTCCATGTTTCACTTTCATACATGGCTACACTCCATACAAATAATTTCAGAAACGTCTCCCTCACACTTAAATCTATACTCGATGTTAACAAATTTCTCTTCTTCAGAAACGCTTTCCAAGCCATTGCCACTCTACATTCTATATCCTCCCCACTACGACCATCATAAGTTATTTTGCTCCCCAAATAGCAAAACTCCTTTACTACTTTAAGTGTCTCATTACCTAATCTAATTCCCTCAGAATCACCCGACTTAATTCGACTACATTCCATTATCCTCGTTTTGCTTTTGTTGATGTTCATCTTATATCCTCCGTTCCGTTCAACTGCTCTTCCAGGTCCTTTGCTGTTTCTGACAGAATTACAATGTCATCGGTGAACCTTAAGCTTTTTATTTCTTCTCCATGGATTTTAATACCTACTCTGAATTTATCTTTTGAATCCTTCACTGCTTGCTCAATATACAGATTGAATAACATCGGGGATAGGCTACAACCCTGTCTCACTCCCTTCCCAACCGCTGCTTCCCTTTATGCCCCTCGACTCTTATAACTGCCATCTGGTTTCTGTACAAATTGTAAATAGCTTTTCGCTCCCTGTATTTTACCTCTGCCACCTTCAGAATTTGAAAGAGAGTATTCCAGTCAACATTGTCAAAAGCTTTCTCTATGTCTACAAATGCTAGAAACGTAGGTTTGCCTTTCCTTAATCTAGCTTCTAAGATAAGTCGTAGGGTCAGTATTGCCTCACGTGTTCCAGTATTTCTGCGGAATCCAAACTGATCTTCCCCGAGGTCGGCTTCTACCAGTTTTCCATCCGTCTCTAAATAATTCGCGTTAGTATTTTGCATCCGTGACTTATTAGACTAATTGTTCGGTAATTTTCACATCTGTCGGCTCCTGCTTTCTTTGGAATTGGTATTACTATATACTTCTCGAAGTCTGAGGGTATTTCGCCTGTCTCATACTTCTTGCTCACCAGATGGTAGAGTTTTGTAAGGACTGGCTCTCCCAAGGCCGTCAGTAGTTCTAATGGAATGTTGTCTACTCCCGGGGCCTTGTTTCGACTCAGGTCTTTCAGTGCTCTGTCAAACTCTTCACGCAGTATCGTATCTCCCATTTCATCTTCATCTACATCCTCTTCCATTTCCATAATATTGTCCACAAGTACATCGTCCTTGTACTGACCTCTATATACTCCTTCCACCTTTCTGCTTTCCCTTCCTTGCTTAGAACTGGGTTTCCATCTGAGCTCTTGATATTCATACAAGTGACTCTCGTTTCTCCAAAGGTCTCTTTAATTTTCCTGTAGGCAGTATCTATTTTGCCCCTAGTGAGATAAGCCTCTACAGCCTTACATTTGTCCTCTAGCCATCCCTGCTTAACCATTTTGCTCTTCCTGTTAATCTCATTGTTGAGACGTTTGTATTCCTTTTTGCCTGCTTCATTTACTGGATCTTTATATTTTCTCCTTCCATCAATTAAATTCAATATTTCTTCTGTTACCCAAGGATTTCTACAAGCCCTTGTCTTTTTACCTACTTGATCCTCTGCTGCCTTCACTACTTCATCCCTCAGAGCTACCCATTCTTCTTCTACTGTATTTCTTTCCCCCACCTGTCAATTGTTCCCTTATGCTCTCCCTGAAACTCTGTACAACCTCTGGTTTAGTCAGTTTATCCAGGTCCCATGTCCTTAAATTCCCACCTTTTTGCAGTTTCTTCAGTTTTAATCTGCAGTTCATAACCAATGGATTGTGGTCAGAGTCCACATTTCCCCCTGTAAATGTCTTACAATTTAAAACCTAGTTCCTAAATCTCTGGCCTACCATTATATAATCTACCTGAAACCTGTCAGTATCTCCAGGCTTCTTCCATGTATCCAACCTTCTTTTATGATGCTTGAACCAAGTGTTAGCTATGATTAAGTTATGCTCTGTGCAATATTCTATCAGGCGGCTTCCTCTTTCATTTCTTAGCCCCAATCCATATTCACCTTCTTTCCTTCTCTCCCTTTTCCTACTACCGAATTTCAGTCACCCATGACTATTAAATTTTCGTCACTCTTCACTATCTGAATAATTTCTTTTATTTCATCATACATTTCTTTAATTTCTTCGTCATCTGCAGAGCTAGTTGGCGTATAAACTTGTACTACTGTAGTAGGCGTGGGCTTCGTATCTATCTTTGCCACAATAATGCGTTCGCTATGCTGTTTGTAGTAGCTTACCCGCATTCCTATTTTCCTTATCATTATTAAACCTACTCCTGCATTACCCCTATTTGATTTTGTGTTTATAACTCTGTAGTCACCTGACCAGAAGTCTCGTTCCTCCTGCCACCGAACTTCACTAATTCCCACTGTATCTTTTAACCTATCCATTTCCCTTTTTAAATTTTCTAACCTACCTGCCCGATTAAGGGATCTGACATTCCACGCTCTGATCCGTAGAACGCCAGTTTTCTTTCTCCTGATAACGACATCCTCTTGAGTAGTCCCCGCTCGGAGATCCGAATGTGGGACTATTTTACCTCCGGAATATTTTACCCAAGAGGACGCCATCATCATTTAACCATACAGTAATGCTGCATGCCCTCGGGAAAAATTACGGCTGTAGTTTCCCCTTGCTTTCAGCCGTTCGCAGTACCAGCACAGCAAGGCCGTTTTGGTTATTGTTACAAGTCCAGATCAGTCAATCATCCAGACTGTTGCCCTTGCAACTACTTAAAAGGCTGCTGTCCCTCTTCAGGAACCACACGTTTGTCTGGCCTCTCAACGGATACCCCTCTGTTGTGGTTGCACCTACGGTACGGCTATCTGCATCGCTGAGGCACGCTAGCCTCCCCACCAACGGCAAGGTCCATGGTTCTTGGGGGGAGGTCATTTTATGTAAAGCCTTATAAAATTGATCGGTGCCAAAATTGTGTTGCAAGCACGATGCTGATGACGTATGTCGATGCGTGCTTGGTTTTGTAAGAGAGCAGCCAGAATGAAAGCCTGAAGCCGAATAAGTTTCTATATTAATTTAAAGAGTAGTTCGCATTTTTTTCTATTTTATCATACTATATATGACGAATTGAAATTGTAATGACGTAAATGACTATCTGATTAGTGGTTGGCTAATGCTAGTTTTGCCGCGAGAATGATCTGGAAGGATCACTCTGATTGGTCATTCAGATCAATAGCCAATTAGAATGAAGCGGTTCCTGCGTGCAGATAGATAGGAAATTTGGAAATTTGTGATAACGTATTATGGGACCAAACTGCTGAAGTCATCGGTCCCTAAGCTTAAGCACTACTTAATCTCACTTACGTTAAGGACAACACACACCCCCATGCCCGAGGGAGGACTCGAACCTCCAACGGGGGAGTTAGATAGGCAGAGAGGGGAGGAGCATAGAGAGAGTCGCTCGCTAACCTGCTTCGGGGTAACACTATGCTAGACGTCTCCGCGAAAGTAGTATGTGAAATAAAGAGCTAGTGAGATCACTTCAGACAGAACGTGTCGTGACTAAAACGGCTTAAGTTATGAACATTTTGATGGAAGTGTAATATTTCGGAATAAATTAATGGAAGATTTATGAGCGTGTGAAATTTTTAGTCATAGTGACAATTCCGCGTGGCATGTTCCGCATTCTTTATGGAATACTTTGGCGAGCACTTCTAACATAGAAGACCTCAGAAACAACCGAATGTTCAACTCGCTAATAGTGGTGGGTCAGTGACTGTTAGATCGCAAAATTAACCGGGTCGGACTTGCAGGAATTCTGTCTGCTTTTACGAGTGAAATATGTTGGATAAACAGTGAACTTAGAATTATAGAGCATTTGCGTTACTGAATACGGACTTGATAGCCATTTCATGTGCTCGCTTATGAATAAAAAGGCGTTAACAGAATTTTCAAATTTTTACTGCAATTAAACTGCATTTTCCTACCTTCCGAAATTTGTGAAAATGAACTTAGAGGAACTGCAACTTGAGTTATGCAGCCTCTGTGTGGTAGGTATTAGGTAGTGGTTTCATCAACGCTGCTTTACACTGCCTAGCGAGTATCTACTAATGCAGAGTGAAGTGACGTCGGAAGGATGAAATATAGAGGTAGGTGAACTGTTCGACGAAAATTACTGTGTGAGAGTAAGGAGATGAAAGAAGAATGACAGAACGACACCGCGCGGCCGCAATAGGTCATGCATCCAAGTTGCTGACAAAAGTAATATACAGAAGAATGGAAAAGAAAATTGAGGATGTTTTGCTGGTAGATGATCAATTTGGTTTTAGGAAGGGTAAAGGGTCCAGAGAAGCAATTATGACTTTGTTGTTGATAAGAGAGGCAAGGCTAAAGAAAAATAAAGACACGTTCATAGGATTTGTCAACCAAGAAAAAACGTTTGACAGTGTCAAATGGTGTAAGCTGTTCGAAATTCTAAGAAAAATTGGGGTAAGGTATAGAGAGAGATGTGTAATTTACAAAATATATAAGATGTTGTGGTCTCCTGACCTTCATTGCTTACATATTCCGCCTCACAATCATATTCCGCACATCAAGATGCTTCATTCGAACCCAAACTCGATAGGATAAAGTCAATGTTGTATGAATTCATGTAAACGATATGCAAATAACTAAAAATCGCACGTGTGCACCGTGGTTGAAACACTCGAGGGTGGCGTACAAACATACATTCCAGACACGACGGTCACCAGAGCCTTTAGTTCGAGAGAGGCAAGCACACGTCAGGAGGCCGGTCCCAACCTATCTACGTTGGCCGGTGACTGCCTGTAGAGCAGACAGCATTTGCCCGAGTGAAAGGACGACCCCATGTTTGGCTTAAAAGCGAATTCCGCTACATTGTGTGGGAGCGGCCAGCCTACGCATTCTTTACACATAGCACGCACGCAGTTTCAGAGATTTTCATAGGGAGACAGCAAACGCCAAACTCTGATACTACAGATTTCCGGATTGGTCACCTTAAACGAAACGTCATTCTCCCGTTTTAGAAGAGCAATGCTGATTGGCAGACGATATTTCTGACGCCTTGAGCTGAAGGAGTAATGGAAGAGACCGAAAGATATACCCCTTCACGTCTGGCGTGGAGAGGGGCCGTTACGTTGTTGCTCTTGGAGCGAGAACACGTAATGACAGCGTGCGCGCTCGTACGTGTACTCAAAGAGCGAGGAACAAGTCTCTCCTCAGTACTTCACTGGGAGAGCACCTCAGTCGAGAGCAAATCTAAGTGCGACTCTATACTGAGTCATTGTGATTAAGCATTGTTCCCTGTGTTGGCCGATACACTTATTGTGTGGTGTGAGTGGACAGAGTTATAATTAAACGCCTGCGAGCGAATTTTTGAGTGAAATCGCGGTGGACTGGTTACCTGACCAGTGTACCATGCCAATAGTTAGACTAGGGGAGAATAGGAGTCCTTGACTCCATCAAGGCGTAGGGAGAGTTTGATTGGCGTAGGTCAATCCAGATAGAGGGAGAGTTATCTTATTTGTCAGCAGCGAACGGCGCAGACAACAGTCATCGCAGCTTAGAGTATTGTGCACTACAGCTCTTGCGAGCCCCATATTTCCTCCACAACAGTACACTTCACTGCATTTCACACGCGACAGCCTCGACCATACCTAGCAACATTCTAACGTATAATGATTCAAGTTGAGTAGGTGCGGCTCTAAGCCATTCTGCCAAGTCAATAACAATCTTAAACTTTGTATAGAAATTTCATTAGCGAATCCTATCCTTGAGAGGTAACTTCACATTCCAAAATGAACCAGGATATAACTTGTTCAATTCATAACTAAAAGTGCCATTGTAATTTCTCAGAATTTTTGCAAAATAAATAATAAATTTCGTTAGTTTCATGTTTTTCTTACACTAACTAGAACTACTCCAGTACCCAAGTATCCCACTAGTTACGTAAGAAATTCTGTAAGTTTTTGTGTCATTTCCTTACAGTGGACAACTCCAGAAGATATTTATTGCTGAATGTTTTTCAGGCATTTCTGTTTAGAACGTTAGGAGCGTGTGTCTGACTTCTGTAGTAGTGTGGGGTTGGAAATTGCATCCTGCAGGAGCCACAAGGTAAAGGGTACATCTTAGATTAATCCATTGTGCAGAATGACAGAATAGCAACCCCGTCGCTCACACATGTACAAGAGCCGAGAGGGAATAAGAGTGGAAGACAAAGACGAAGTGCTCGGATTAACAAGCATGTAAGACTGGGATATAGTCTGTCGCCCCTACTCTTCAGTCTGTACTTCGGAGAAACAATGATGAAAATAAAAGAAAGATTCAAGAGTGGAATTAAAATTGCAGGAGACAGGATATCAATGACAAGATTCGCTGATGGATGGCACTTCTATCCTTAGTGAAAATGAAGAAGAATTACAGAATCTGCTGAATGCAATGAACAATCTACTGAGTACAAAACTTAGACTGAGAGTAAATTGAAGAACGATGAAAACAATGAGAAAGCAGAAATAAGAACAGTCAGAAACTTAACATAGGATTGATGATCACGAAGTAGACGAAGTTACTGCTTCTTGGGCAGCTAAATAACCCATGATGGACGGAGTAAAGAGGACATCAAAAGCAGACTAGCACTGGCAAAAAGAGCATTCCTGGCCAATACTGGTATCGAATATAGGACTTCATTTGAGGAAGGAATTTCTGTGAATATACGTTTGCAGCACTGAATTGTTTGGTAGTGAAACATGGACTGCGGGAAAACCGGAACAGAAGAGAATCCAAACATTTGAGATGTGGCCCTACTGACGTAGGTTGAAAATTAAATGAACTGATAAGGTAACGAATGAGGAGACTCTGCGCATAATCGTAACGGATTGTATGGAAAACACTGACAAGAAGGACTAGCAGTATGGTAGAGCATGTGTGAAGCCGTCAGGGAATAACTTCCATGGTACTAGAGAGAGCAGTGGACGGTAAAAACTGTCGGTGAAGACAGAGATTGGAATATATAAAGCAAATATCTGAAGATGTAGGTTGCAACGCTGTGCTTGTAGGTTGTCTTGTGTCTAGAGTTTTTTGACAGCTGAGGAGACGTGGAGGCCGAGCCTTGCAGATCTCGGTAATCGCACGAGACACGCGGTGTCATCATTGGATGGCGGCACTCTTTGAGCCTCAGTGATTGACAGATACTCTGAGTATGAGAATTACCCAGACCACAAGAGCGTGGCAAGCAGCTGAAACCAGGCTCTGTTAGCGTGGTCGGAGATATCTGGGTGTCCGGCCGTCGTCGTGAACCGTGGAAGAACGACAGCAATAGGATGAAATGAGGGACCAGAATAAATATAAAAATGATTAAATCCAACAAAAGCTGAACCCTTCTAGCCAGTAACATGATTACAAAGACAAAATTAAGATGAGTGCGTGGGTGGAAACGCACCCTTGTACCGAAAGATAGTGTGCAAGCTATTTCACGTTAAAAGTTTCATGTATAAAATGAAATTTGAAAATTAATATCTGAGCAATGCCTTCAGCGATTTGCACACACAAATTGTCTACGGAGAGGACTCATTGAGGACTATTGGTCTATCATAGCAGATTAATTATGGACATTAGGTAATTTTAATTGTAGGCTGGAATGTATATACTGTCCGTAAAAATCCAAGCTTCCCCGTAAATAACAAATCAAACATTATAAGAAGTGGCAGCATTACTAAGTAGACGTAGATAGAGATGTATGAAGGCACTTAGTTCTAGTTGTTCATGTATGTTAACATCGACACTATGTAAGTTAATGTTTATCATTATTTCTGAACAAACTATTTAACTTAGAGCAAAACACAATAGCAATAGAAAGCTGTAGAAATTTATATGTTAACTGATTTATGATGCATGCATAGAACATTAAATTTATAGTTTATAAATATGTTTCAGAAGTCCAAATTGTGGGTACTTGACTCACATCGCCGGCCGAAGTGGCCGTGCGGTTAAAGGCGCTGCAGTCTGGAACCGCAAGACCGCTACGGTCGCAGGTTCGAATCCTGCCTCGGGCATGGATGTTTGTGATGTCCTTAGGTTAGTTAGGTTTAACTAGTTCTAAGTTCTAGGGGACTAATGACCTCAGCAGTTGAGTCCCATAGTGCTCAGAGCCATTTTTTGACTCACATCAAAGCGAGGACCTAAACAGGGGCAGCCATCCTTTGGGTGACACTGGTGACATTCATTCGGCAGATGGAATTGAAATCCTGATCAGGCAGTGTGTGAGTGTGTCTGTGTGTGTGTGTGTGTGTGTGTGTGTGTGTGTGTGTGTGTGTGTGTGTGTGTGTGCGGCAGTATGTGGTGTTTCGAGTGAGTCGAAATCGTTATTTGTGTCGTGCCGTGGACTTGTGATACTTATGAGTGTCAATAGTGATTATTCTTAAATTTTTTAACTTGTGGACTTTAAATATATCGCGTTATTTGTACTATCCTGAAATCTAAAACTTCACTGTGGTAATTTTTGCGAGCGATCTGCTCTAAGAATTTAGTTAGTTTGCAACTGTGCATCAGATCGTTAATACATATCTCAGCTCTGAACTATGAACGAATGATGTATACTATTTTACAACAATTATTCATTCACAATTGTAAATATTATGTACCAAAAGTTTGGCTAAATGTTAGTACGTAACAACAATTTTACTGTACGAAAGCCGGCCGCGGTGGTCTCGCGGTTCTAAGCACTCAGTCCGGAGCCGCGCGACTGCTACGGTCGCAGGTTCGAATCCTGCCTCGAGCATGGATGTGTGTGATGTCCTTAGGCTAGTTAGGTTTAACTAGTTCTAAGTTCTAGGGGACTGATGACCACAGATGTTAAGTCCCATAGTGCTCAGAGCCATTTGAACCATTTAGAACTGCACGAAAATAGAAAATAACCCACCGAAGACAACACAGAAAGTGCTGAAACATGTCTGGGTAAAACAAAACTAAAAAGGTGTCTGGCATAAGGCGGAATTCCTCGTCCTGTATGAGGGGCGTTTGAAACGTCAGTGGAGAAATAAAAACTACTTACGTGTTTGGCGTAAACCATTTTTATTTTTTGAGATAGTCTCCTTTTAGACTTATACACTTCCTCCAACGCTGTTCTAATTTGTTGATTCCTTCCAAATAATAGGAATTGTCCAAGTCTGCAAAATAGCTATTGGTTGCTGCAATCACCTCCTCTTTGAATAAAATCTTTGTCCAGCTAGCCATTTCTTCAAACTGGGGAACAAATAGTAGTCCGAGGGACCCAAGTCTGGAGAATAGTGCGGATGTGAAACGAGTTGGAATCCACTTTCCATTAATTTTGGAACCACGACTGCTGAGGTGTTTGCTGGTGCATTGTTGTGATGGAAAAGGACATTCTTGCGGTCCAATTGCCGGCATTTTTCTCGCAGCTCGGTTTTCAAACGGTCCAATAACGATGAATAATATGCACCTGTAGTAGTTTTACCCTTTTCCAGATAACCGATGAGGATTATCCCTTTCGAATCCCAAAAGCCGTCGCCATAAACTCTCTGGCCGAAGTAATGGTCTTCGCCTTTATGGGTGCAGATTCTCCCTTGGTAATCCATTGTTTACATTGTTGTTTGGTCTCATGAGTATAGCAATGTATCCATGTTTCATTCACAGTGACGAAACGACGCTTAAAGTCCTGCGGAATCTTCCTGAACAGCTGCAAACCATTCTTGCAGTACTTCACACGATTCCGTTTTTGGTCAAGCATGAGCAATCGTGGAACCCACCTTGCGGATAGCTTTCTCATATTCAAATGTTTATGCTAAATATTATGTACCCGTTCATTCGAGATGCCCACAGCACTAGAAATCTCACGCCCATAGCACTTCTGTCATCCATATCATATCACGGATTTTATCAATGATTTCTGGAGTCGTAACCTCCGCAGGGCGTCCAGAACGTTCAGCATCACTTATGCCCATATGGCCATTCCGAAAATTTTGAAACCACTTATGAACTGTTCTAATCGAAGGTTCAGAGTCACCGTAATGTTTATAAAGCTTCTCTTAAGTCTCCTGAGGCGCTTTACCTTTCATAAAGTAATGTTTAATCAGCACACGAAATTCTTTTTCGTCCATTTCTTCACAACCATTAAACTTCCTCGATTCCCACGAATGCGAAACACAAAGAAATAGACCAATATGGCTTAAACTTGTGGTGCGTTCTTCAAAAAGATGCTACTAACTAAACATGACCTCGATACTCGCCGGTGGTGCCATCTCTCGGACTTTGCACAGACTTTTCAAACGCCCCTCGTAGCAGGTATAACTGTATGCTACTTTCATGCTACCACCCCACGACTAGCTTGATGCTTTTCTTCTCGTCCTTGTCGATGCCCAATCGGATCGCAGTGTTTCAAAATTTGACTTGCAAGTACAATTTGTTTATAATCAATAGGAGTTAAGTAAAAACAAGTAGAATACAAGCACACATTTTCGATCGAGATAGATAGTGAATTTTATGTGCAATGAAGCTAAAATGACAGGAACAAGTATATGTCAAGATGAAGTACTGGTTATTGTTTCCAAATATCGCATCGTCACGAAATTTAAGTATCATCAAATATACTATTATTTCTTCTTCTTGACTTACTACTTCTCTGTTACAAATTCATGCACAATTGCATGTCTGAGAAGATTCTAACCTCTCTCTTAGCGCTTTTTTCGACGATCTGCTAACACTTACACTTATTTCGAGGGGGACAGAGTTCCAATGTTAGCTGCAACGTGATCATGTCTTCCCTTTCATTTGCGTACAATCAAATTTCTTTTGGAGATATCGATTAGTAGCTCGCATAGAAGTTTAAATTTTCTCACTGGCTCTTCATACAGAAAACGTACATAGACTGGGAAACTGATTTTCAGCATTTAACTTCAAAAGGGAAAGAACACCTACCTCCAAACAACATTTTGGACTCGATTGATATGAGCCAAAGTTGCATTCCCTACCGTCGAGACAGAGGCATTTCCTTGATATTTCAAGTTTACTGTTAAACATCACGTCTTGGAGAGTTCTGAAACTGTTAATGTAGACTCAGAATCTGTAAATGAAATGAAATATTATCATTCTAGGAATTAAGAGCAAAATTAGTTGGTTGTGACGCGAACTAAACGGGCAAACAATTAACATCAGCACACATCAGTATCTGTTGGACTGACTTGCCTCCATTCTCGAGACTGTGTGCCTATAAATGAAGCTAGAAGCTAGGAGTCCGTGTCATAATGAGATATTGGGGGAATGTTATTGTGTCAGCTGAATATAGATATTATTGGTGTTTTTGCTCTGGCACTGTTAACGAAATTCTCAGAAAGGAAAAAGCAGTCTAGGTTGCACAGACAACAAAAGCTTTATTGATGCGTTTCGCCTTTTTGACGCATCTTCAGTATTTGTTTAGGAACTGCAGGTAACGCTTTGGCCATAAGACGTCTAAATTTTGTTGTACAACTTAGTCGAAGGCATTCAGCTATGCTTAGATAGGGCCACACTTCGGATTTGGATGAAGACATAGCCAAGTGTGCGCACTCTTCGTGAACTAACGCAGCGTGCGAACGTGCGGTCATGTATTCACGGCCACTACAATTTGCATACCAATATTTGTGTCCGAATTTGAAATGTGGCCCCCTCTAAGCATAGATAAATGCCTTCGACGAAGGCACTCACGAATATTTTGACTATTGTGACTAATGTATCACCCGAAGTTGCTAAACGAGTCCTGAAGTTGTGTCAAAAAGGCGAAAAAGGTCTATAAAGCTTATGCTGTTTTGGAACTAAACTGCTTTTCCCTACTGAAAACATATCACGATTGCTGCAAACCCCAAACGCCTTAGTTTTTAAAGATACACCATAGGGTTCCTCAGGTGTGACTCCTTTGGCGAACAGCTCTCAGAGTGACCAAGGTTTCCGTTGATACATTCATTAGAAAACAATATCGGCTTTACCTGGCGTGTTCTAGGAAACTATACCTGCTCGTTCTGAAAATATCTACTGACTTTTTCATATTATTGTTCGTGGACAGCAACACTTGAAGGCAGTTGTGGGGCCCACTTACGGAGCTATTCCTGGTTTGATTGTCTGCCTTCCGAACAGTGAAATCATCCATGACGTTGCCGACGAAACGTTAGCTTGAAATGTTTGATGAATGTCCCGTAGGCTGGAACAATCTTTCATTCCATCTGCGGATACACAAAACAACAGCATAGAGTGATTCAACACAGAGGCATTTACTTTTTTAATTCCAATCTTACTAATTGGAAACACTTGTACGTGATGCGGCAGTTGTATCGACGACTTGTTTTTTTCTGCGACACCCACAAGGTAATTGGACTTCTGGGAGTATTCTGAGGATGTAAACGAATGGAGAAACGCGCGTGTGTGCTCCACCTTGCTTCTTGCCCTGGCCGTACTGGGAGACGGAGTAGCTTCTTCTTAGTGCCGCGATATAATAGACTTATTTACATTCATTTACATATATTTGGAGACATCAGCATTCATTTACATATGAGTGGCCCGCGCGCTTACAAGGCAGGCTGTTTATAGCCTGAGTCCACCTTGGAGCTGCAGCCGCTGACCGTAGGAGTTCGAGCGGAGAACAGCTGCTGTGCTTGCAGTTGTGCACACCAACCTGCAGCGCTTTAGTCCTACGATATAGAAATCGTCTCTGTGCACCTCGTCGAATTGGTGAGCTTACTAATGGCAGAAGACTGTTACCAAGTTTCACCCCAGGACACCATGAACAGAAATGTGTCAGCACCATTGAAGTCGCGCATTGGCACTGAATAATAGGTACACTACTCACCATTAAAATTGCTACACCAAGAAGAAATGCAGATGATAAACGGGTATTCATTGGACAAATATATTATACTAGAACTGAAATTTTCACGCAATTTGGCTGCTTAGATCCTGAGAAATCAGTACCCAGAACAACCACCTCTGGCCGTAATAACAGCCTTGATACGCATGGGCATTGAGTCAAACAGAGCTTGGATGGCGCGTATAGGTACAGCTCCCCATGCAGCTTCAACACGTTACCACAGTACATCAAGAGTAGTGACTGGCGTATTGTGACGAGCCAGTGGCTCAGCCACCATTGATCAGACGTTTTCAGTTGATGAGAGATCTGGAGAATGTGCTGGTCAGGGCGGCAGTCGAACATTTTCTGTATCCAGAAAGCCCCTTCAGGACGTGCAACATGCGGTCGTGCATTATCCTGCTGAAATTTAGGGTTTCGCAGGGATCGAATTAAGGGTACAGCCAAGGGGCGTAACACATCTGAAATGTAATGTCCACTGCTAAAAGTGCCATTAATGCGAACAAGATGTGACCGAGACGTGTAACCAGTGGCACCCCATACCATCACGCCAGGTGATACGCCAGTATGGCGATGACGAATACACGCTTCCAATGTGCGATCACCGCGATGTCTTCAAACACGGATGCGACCATCATGATGCTGTAGACAGAACCTGGATTCAACCGAAAAAATGACTTTTTGCCATTCGTGCACCCAGGTTCGTCGTTGAGTACACCATCGCAGGCGCTCTTGTCTGTGGTGCAGCGTCAAGAGTAACCGCAGCCATGGTCTCCGAGCTGATAGTCCATGCTGTTGCAAACGTCGTCGAGCTGTTCGTGCAGATGGTTGGTGTCTTGGAAACGTCGCCATCTGTTGACTCAGGGATCGAGACGTGACTCCGTTACAGCCATTCGGATAAGATGCATGTCATCTCGACTGCTAGTGATACGAGATCGTTGGGATCCAGCACGGCGTTCCCTATTACCCTCCTGAACTCACCGATTGAATATTCTGCTAACAGTCATTGGATCTCGACCAACGCGAGCAGCAATGTCGCGATACGATAAACCGCAATCAAAGTCGGAAACGTGATGGTACGCATTTCTCCTCCTTACACGAGGTATCACAACAACGTTTCACCAGGCAACGCCGGTCAACTGCTGTTTGTGTATGACAAATCGGTTGGAATCTTTCCTCATGTCAGCACGTTGTAGGTGTCGCCACCGACGCCAACCTTGTGTGAATGTTCTGAAAAGCTAATCATTTGCATGTCACAGCATCTTCTTCCTGTCATTTAAATTTCGCGTCGGTAGAACGTCATCTTCGTGGTGTAGCAATTTTAATGGCCAGTAGTGTAGTTCAGTTAATGCTGACACCAATGTTTTTGAACTCGTTAGTTTTCTGAGGCAATTCAGACGGTTTGAGCAGAAAAGTGTGAAATTTGGCTGTGAAATCGTCACTTTCAATGCTCAGTTTTATTTAGTCTGTATTTTCATTACCTCATAAAATACACTGGTGGTAAAGTGTCCCAACAACCAGAAATAGTTATTGTCGAGTAATGAAACTGCCGTAATACGTCAGTCTAGGTTTAAGTGACTAACGTTGCAATATAACAGGTATAAGTGTGGGGTAGTCCATTGCAAATGTGAAATGCTGGTACATAAATAACCGATGAAAGCGCCACAATGTTGACTCAGAGCATGGAGACATGCATGAATTGTGGCGTACAGGGCTGCCGGATGTCAGTTTATGGGATGGAGTTCCTTGCTTTTTACATTTGGCTTGTGAGTACAGGGACAATTAATGGTGTTTGTGGATCACGTTGTCGTCCGATGATGTCTCCAACGTGCTCGGGTGGCGACAGATCTGGTGATCGAACAGTCCAAGACGACACGCCGACATTCTGTAGAACATGTTGGGTTTCAACAGTGTACACGGGGAAGCATTATGCTGGTGGAAAAAACCCTGAGGAATGGTGTTCAGGAATTGAAGCACAACAGATGGAATCTCAAAACTGGCGTATAAATTTCCTGTCAGAGTGCTCATGCAGATGGAGCTCCTATTTTTTTTTTTTTTTTTTTTTTTTTTTTTTTTTTTTTTTTTTTTTTTGCATTCACTTACATGTAGGACGAGGAATCTACTGGATAACCTCGAGAGTGCTGCTGCTTCATACGAAACTGCCCCCCCCCCTTCCCCACACCATAACTACAGGTGTAGCTCAAATGTGTCTAGACCGCAGACAGGCTGGATGCAGGCGCTAACCTGACCCGTTTCTAACCAATGCAAGGCCATCACCGGCACCGAGCAGAACCAGCTTTCGTCAGAAAACACAACAGACCTCAACTTCACCCTCCAGTGAGCTCTCGCTGGGCACCACCGAAGTCGCCAACAGCGGTGGTTTGGGGTCGGTGGAATGCACGCTACAGGGCGTGGCTCGAGCTATTCTTGAAGTAACGCATTTATAACGGCTCATTGTGTCACTGCGATGCCAACTGCAGCTCGAATTGCTGCTGCAGACGCAGTACGATGAGCCACAGCAGAACACGACGGTCTTCCCTCTCGGCAATGTCACGTGGCCGTCGAGAGCCCGTTCTTGGGACCGTACCATGCGCTTCAGCAATCATATTCTGTGGCTACGTAACTTCCAAGTCTCTGCAGAATCGCGGAAGGCACATAAAGATTCTTGTATCCCTATTACACGACCTCGTTCAGGCACGCTGAGCTGTTGAAAATGGCGCCTTTGTCCTTAAAGGCATTCTTGATTGACATCAGCCCAGCACGTCCAATCGCAAGGGTAACTAACGCTCCCCAACGTTGCAGCTTGTATTTAATTCAAATCTAGTTTTTATCCTCATAGTGTTCCTACTAGCGCTACTCTTAAGCGATTGGAATGAAATTTGAGGAGATTTCATCTTTCACAAATAGAAATACTGCTACCAACTTTCGTTTGATTCGCATAACTCCTTTTTGATGCTGTTTTTCTTCTTCTTCTTTCTTTTTTTGTTGTCAGTGCAGTTGTCGCAGCACTAATACAATGATGATTCTATGCCAGTATCGGCTACAGACATTCAGTACTTAAGTTTTTTCTCTGTGAAGTTTTGCAGAATCATAATTCAACACTTTCGTGAGTCGAGAACCAGTGAGGCTGTAGCCTATCAGACAAGGCATACTGTAATGTATTTTTTCTAACGTTTCCTACTTCTTCTCCAAGGCGTATTGTTGAGTAGGGTCGAGCGTGGCGGCAGCTGGAATGCTGTTGGGTGAGATGTGTTGCTGTGCGTCAAAAACGCATGCGTTAATCTGTTCAGTTAATTTTATGAATAATTACATGAAGTGGTGTACATTCTTGCTTATTTCGCTGTACCTACTCGCTTGTTTATTTAACTAAAATGTAAATGTCGTGTGACTAAAGCCTCCCGTCGGATAGACCACAGTGTGCAAGTTTTTCGTTTTGACGCCACTTCGATGACTTGGGTATGAAATGATGGTGATTAGGACAACACAACACCCAGTCCCTGAGCGGAGGAAATCTCTGACCTAGCCGGGAATTTAACCCAGGCCCTTACGACTGACATTCTTTCGCGCTGATCACTCCGCTACCAGGGGCGGCGTTCATTTAACTGCATTAAGGGAACTGATATTTTGCAGCCATTATCCGATACCACAACGTAATATGCACTCTTTGGCAGCACAGATGCACCCGTTACCATACATTCATATGATTATTCATATAGGAGTTAGGTCCCAATTTTCTGAATATTGATGCCGGCCACAGTGACCGAGCGGCTCTACGCGCTTCAGTCCGAACCGCGCTGCTGCTACGGTCGCAGGTTCGAATCCTGCCTCGGCCATGGATCTGTGTGATGTCCTTAGGTTAGTTAGGTGTAAGTTGTTCAAGTCTAGGGGACTGCTGATCACAGATGTTAAGTCTCATAGTCCTTAGAGCCATTTTTTCTGAATATTACGTGAAATTTCACAGAAAATGAGGCAAGAGTATGACCGATACAACTTGCAGAGACACTGTACATGACTCTACAAAAGACAACATGTTCGGTGTTGGGTATGTGACTGCACTTTACGTCTACATCTACATGATTCTCTGGAATTCACGCTTAAGTCATGGGCAGTGGGTAATATTTACGAATTGGGGTTTGTGTGTCTACTGCAATACGACTGACCATAAGTCGAGTTATTGAAACTGTAACTGGAATCTTAAGGTGCACGATGGAGGGGACCAAAAACTTTCTAAGGCCACACTAACCCTTTGGCTACATGTCGGTGCTTATACATCAGCATCCGTGCCACGCTGGGTTGCAGCAACGCCTGCAAACCGAAACTTTTTGATCGTCCCTTATCGAGGGTAGGGCAAATGAAAGTGGCCCAGGCGAGTGGATACGATTGGACGTGAATTTGTGACAGCATTAACGGAGGAGCAAAAGACCTACAATTACTTCCAACATGATGGAGCAACCGCCTTTACAGCCGGCCGAACCTTGGAACACATCTACAGCATCTTCATGCCTGACAGACTTGTGAGCGGAGGTCAGGCTGCTCGCGGCGATAGCTGGCCACCCAGGTCACCTGCTCTGTCCGTGAGAGAATACTTTGTGTGATGAGCCCTCATAGTCTTCAAGAACTGCAGCAGAACATTTCTGATGAAGCGGCAGCAATTCTAACTGTCCAGCTTTGATCCGGCTTCAGCAACTTGCTGACCAGGGCACGAAAATGCCAAGAGATGAATGGTGGCCTCTTTAAACATCTGATGTAGTTAGGTTAGTAATGTGTTTCCTTTCCTTCACTATTTTTCTTCGAATCATCGAACTCTGTTTTCCGGGCCACTTTTATTTGCCCCTCCCTGCACATATTTTTTATGTTTAATTTCCTTCAGTTTCATATTGCTACGATCACTATTTGCTGTTGTACCGTTAAAGTAAGTTGAGCTGTTCGGCGTACTTTCATTTTTGTGTTTCAATCAGACTGTGTTCATTAATTAATTACTTGGGTCACGGCTTCATCCGTGATTGGGAACCACTTGCTCAGATCAGGTCATGTTGTCTAAATTAGTAATACATCTTTACAGTCCTCTTACAAGTGTTTTGGCATTCCGGTCAGAGATGCTACTCCACAATGAGTTCGCTCCAGTAATCTTTGTTTCAACCAGATTCGAACTGCAACTGTATGAAAGTGTCGCACAAATAATCCTGTACCTCTTGCCCCCCATCTTTTAATTAGGCAGGAAATTTAGTTGAGGGGTTAGTCTCCTGTCAAGGATGAGATCATCAGAGACTTGGCACAGGCTCGGATTAGGGGAGTTGGTAGTGTCCTATTCAGAGGAATAAACGCAAAAATTTGTGTTAAGTAATTCTAGAAAACGAAACAGAACCTAAATATGGTTGACTGGACGGGAATTTTAGTCGTTGTTCTTCATAATACGAGTCCAGTGTCTTATCCCCTAGACCGCTTCGGTCTGTGCGTGAAAATTTTCCATTTCGTCTTACCTTGGAGCCGAGCGCCATCACACAGTCGTCCAGTCCAGTGTCTTATCCACTAGACCACTTCGATCTGTGCGTGAAAATTTTCCACTTGGTCTTACCTTGCAGCCGAGCGCCATCACACAGTCGTGCGTCAGTGACCTCGGCTACAGAGGCTGGTTTTACACGTATACATTGTCATAATACATTATTCTAAACAGTATATTTATATATCTCAGAAGAAAAATATTTGTGCTCTAATGGAGTAAGGACGCTAAAGATCCAGATACCTTGCGTCTAGCAGCTAGTACGTCATTGTCATCTGACTGAGCATGGATGATATACGAGAAGATCATTCAGTGCTGCTCCTACACAATCATTGATGCTAGCGAGTGCTTATGTTCCGTTCTCTCGCCAACCTATACCAGATATCTTCAGTAAGTGAGAGATCAGGAGATCATGTTTTCCAGCGCAAGAATCAAACACCTTCCGTATCGAGGTCGGTCAAAACAGCATGGGGAACGTCACAGAGACCTCTAATATTGGGCACAATCCCCAGCCTAAACGCGACAAATATGCAATGGTTGTTGTGCTGTTTTAATGACCAGCTGTTAACTTTGCATCTTTTCTAGTTTTTGCATATTCTGAATTCTTCAGTTTCCGAGTGTGAGTCATAATTGCCCAGTCTTCGCTGAAAATCATGTTCATAACTTAATATTTAACAGATTAAAACAACTTTCCTTTTGATTAGTGAAATAATTCATGTGGTTTAATGAGTGATCAGGCCTAAAAACATGAACTATATTTCTGCCAGATTCTAGCGTATAACTGCTCTTGCGTTTGGGTGTATGAATATTTTCTATGAAATTTTAGATTGTTGGCACTCGTAGCAGGTGGTGCTTTGTGAGATACAGAATGAGTACGGTGTTGTAGTGCAGGTTTGAATGTGAAATTAAGGTACTGAAGAGACTCATTGGTGTTTGAAGCATATCGGAGCCATAGAAAAGGGACGCCCGTAAAATTCGTATGAGCATGATCTCACACACTCACTGGAATGGAGGAGCCGATAGAAGACACGTCACGTCAGCAATCGGTATCATTTCAGCAGTGTTTTGTTGCTGCTGTGAGGTCCGTTTCCGGACTCTCCCGTTTACTGTGTCCAGATACGTGCTTGAAAATATACTTGACAATTCGAAGTTAATGCGTTCTTATGCATAAATTAGTTGCCATCCCTAAAAGTACTTCGTTAGTTCTGCGTAATTGTAACGTGCGTTCAACATCATTAGTAACAGTACTTATGGAAACTCTAATGTAATCAAAGCTCCACAATGTGGTTTTGTCCTGAATTGTACAGTAATGAACTTTTACACAGTTCAACCGCAGGAGATCTGCATCTGTGTGACGGTACTAATTTATACTGAAAGTGAAGTCCACGCAGATGGAGAAGATGTAAATAAGAGTAACGATTCGTTCACCTTAGCCATCCAACAGAATGGTTTTGGTTTGTCATCTTTGCTGAAGCTCACGACCAGTTTCTTGAGCAACCTTGCAACACGGGTTGAAATGTCTCACTTCAGGTTTCGTTAGAGTGTCCTACGTAGGAGAGCCCCTACGTCCCTCATTTCCCCTGACGTTCTTTATAATCCAACCCAACTGTTAGTTTACCTTGTGAGTGGGAAACTAACCATTTGAATTCCATAAACTGAATTATTCGTCACAACATATTCTTTAGTTGGACGATATATCCCACAAAATCTATAAATTCTGTATCTTTCTGAGTTATAATGCTGTAGCTCTTTAAATATTTTCCAACAAGATGCTGCCATATGTCAAGTAAAGTAAACCACTAACTGAGACTCCGCCACTGGAGTGTTCCGTTGCTGTCATTACGAATTAACAAAAAGAAAAAAAAAAAAAAGATTCCTGCTGCTGCAGTGACGTCTGGGAAGGATATGGGGTATGATTGTCTGGTGAGAAGCTTTTCTTCATGTGTCTTCCGACCAGCTTTTGCACACTTCACAAAGGTTAGGTCAGTGACATTCGAGGGGTTGTTTCATAGTTTACTGTGGCACAACAAAACGACCTTGTCTGAACTTTCCTACTGTAGAGGGAAACTTTTATTCAGAAAGGAGCTCACGGATACAGCAGTCGGCATCGTATTGGCCACGAGAAACATCGTATTGTCCACGAGAAAAAGGAATTCGAGCGCGATTCCCAGCTAAACAGTCAAATTTTAATTTCTCACAAATGTTTCTCATGGCATACATTCCGTTCAAATGAAGAGAAAATTTCCTGATGAATGCGTGTACCAAGTGGGTAAATAATAAATGTGTGGGGATGATAAGGTGGAAAAATGCATGAATACAGCTCAGTTGTATTGTAGTTTAACTGCAATAGTTCTTGTCAAGTGCATGAAACAACGTTTTAGGGGAATATGTATCTTAACAAAAAATGGTTCAAACGGCTCTGAGCACTATGGGACTTAACTTCTGAGGTCATCAGTCCGCTAGAACTTAGAACTACTTCAACCTAACTAACCTAAGGACAGCACACACTTCCATGTCCGAGGCAGGATTCGAACTTGCGACCTTAGCGGTCGCGCGGTTCCAGACCGTAGCGCCTAGAACCGCTCGGCTATCCCTGCCAGCATGTATCTTAACAATTCCATGAGAAGAGTCTCCTCATGGGCTAACTGTCTGCAAATACTAGATGCATATATCTAAATTTATGTCTCATTCCAATGGCTGTCATGAGAATGATTGCCAACACCATGGCGTTACAATGAAGTAGGTTACTACTACAGCGTCAAATTGAAGTAGGTCACTACAGGTCGTGCTATGCGTCCTTCTCACAGGATGTCCTCCATTTACAACAGTTTTCCAACAAAACCAAGTCTTGGTTCTCACAAAGTCCTGCAAATAACCCACACTAACAATAAAAGTTAAGAACGTTGACCAGCCTGTTCTGCAAAATGAGATCGAACAAGTTTAAAATTACATTTCTGAACGTATTCACGATGTAAAATGCCTTACTATTTTCAATCTTAACCAGTTTCGTGCTTTTAAACTTTTTTGAAACATCTAGCGTATAGATAAGCTCTTATTTGTGAGGGGGTACGGTTTCCATCACGGACGTAAAATACAGAAAAATTCACGTGCAGATTGGAAACGGCTGAGTTTGTTCTCTGCAGGAAGTTCTGCGGCCCTTCTTTGGTCGTCTGCTTTCGAAAGGCGCTGACCCGACTAATAACGCCTTTATAGAAAATGATTAAGTGCTTGAGAAGTGCCATAAATTTTCATTTGACCTGGAGCGAGACTGTCGGAATTAAGGCCACCTCGCGGTTGCGAAGTTCACCACGGCGGGGCAATGAATCAGACAAAAACCACAAGTGACGCGCAGTTGAGTTTCTGTCCCCCGCGCGCCCTTTTCAGATCACTGACATCCACACTCTTCATTCCCGGTAATGGTTATCACTCTCATACTGTTGCTCTTATTACGCAATGAAATGGTTGTCTTTTTATTTAACTGCTATACTCTAGTTCAAAGCAAACAAGATACAGTGTATCCTGGGCTCAGCCGCCAGCTATGTACGGAGCTGAAGCGAGCGGCAAAAAGAGGTCCGTTACTTTTCAAAAGCCGATATCATTAATGATTGTGCGGGAGAAATAATTTCCTGTTTGGCAGTACTTGCTTAAATATGCACTAAGACAAAAAAAGAACGACGCATCAAGAAATAATTACCCGAACTGGGCGGAAATCGTTAGATGTGATGTAAATGTGTTTGAGCCGTGGTCGGCTCACGTTAATGCCGTTTTTCCTTTTGGGCATTTTGTCACCATAGAGTGACGTCTTTTTCGCCCCTCAGTTACTATCTGAACGAGTTGCTCACGTGCCACAGTAGCGGCTGTAACTTCTTTGGTGCGGCAGTTATATTTCCGTGTCAAGGTGTGTGCGGGCAGTTAGTTGGTCGGTTGCGGCGGACCAGTGAGGAAGTCTCTGCAGCGCGTGATCAGGCCGGGGCCGCTGGCGGCGTGCACGCGGTGTCGGAGTTGTGCGGCACTAGCTGCGAGAACTCTTTAAGTTTGTCGACCACCTCACTTGCATACTGGAGTAATCAGTGAACCTGTCATGAAAGCTCAACCGTTGGGACATCTCTTCGTTGATTGCTGGTTGTTGCATCCTGAGCTGTCCCCACAAGCAGCAACGTGATGCTGTGTTGGAGTCAGGAATATTTTGCAGCCGTCTCCCTGTATGGTGTTTAACCTTTCAAATGATGATAATTTATTAGTGAAGTGCACCAGCGGTATCTTCAGCCTTGTGGCCGTTAACGTTCTGGTCACCTGCCCTGATCGTTAGCATAGTTTTGTGGCAGCGTGTTTTCATCGCCGTGTTGATGCTGTCCGGCATGTCGTGTACTTCGACAGCTTGGTGTTGTTCTCCTTTTCTCTTAGAGTGTTTATAATGACTTGACTGTGTTTACATGCTAATTATTAAGACATAATCCTTATGTGATAGTCGTCTTCAGTGGTACTTTTGGTTGTCGTGCTGTTGGTCTGGTGGAAGAGAATTTATTAGATGGTTGGTTGGTTCGTCAGCCGTCTGTAGGTCGTGCTGCAACCCGATTATTTAGTGTTACGCTTGACTGTATGTCTCATCTAAACTGTGGTTAAAGTTTCCTCCCCAAGCCGACCCTTGGAACATTTCTGAGCATCACTGTTTGTTGTTTGTTTGTTGTTTGTTGTTTTATTTGGTCACAGGTGCTGTACCAGGCCTTCAGCCATGTATTAATATTGTCTGTTTTATGTTTAGTATATGGCCTTCACCCGAACTTCAGAACTTCATCTCAACTATTTTAAGATTAGGCTCTCAGCTGTGTTTCATTTAAAATTCTTCTGGCACTGCATTTAGGCCTTCAGCCACGTTTCTTTCAGAATCTTTGGCTTTAATATGCAAACCCTTGTCTGTAAGTTTTCTCTTTAATTATCTTGAAAATTATCTTGAATTCTTGAAAAGGCCTTCAGCCATGTTCTATCAATGTTAATCTTAAGGTTGTCTTTAATTATTCCTGAGTAATTGTTTGGGCCTTCAGCCGACAAGATACTTCAAGATTTCTTAAGGTGTTTTTCTGTTGTACTGTGTAAAGGCTTATCTTTAAAGTCTCTCTTTTATTATGTAAAGAAAATGTTTTTAATTAGGCTTCCAGCTGAAGAATTAACTTGAGTTTTTCTTAATATGGTCTTTAGCCGGAATTTGAAAATGCTTGGCTTTTAAAGAATTTCCTTAGTTGATCTGAAATATTATTTTGGCCTTTAGCCGACAAGATATTGTAATTTTCCTTAAGTAAGGCCTTCAGCCGTTACTCTGAATCCTGGTGTTTTGAAAGCAATCATTTAAACTTATTCTGGAGAAGTTACTTGGGCTCTCAGCCGTGAATTGATCTTTGTTGTTTTAAAGAGAAAACTGCGCATTGTTTTGAGGAATAATGTTGTGTGTGTTCTTGTATAAACAACAGTTATTGATCTTGGCTCCTTTCCACAACCTGATCCGCTCTGTCCTTGCGAAACTAGATTTCAGTGTTCACAAAGAAACGAATACAATTTCAGAGCAAATGAGTGATTTACTCAAGAGAAAGTGCCTCACAAATTGAGCAACTCAACTTGTTGGTCTATTTCTGACCCATATGCAAGCAATTATTCGGCTTGGCGCTGATTGGCAGAGTTGCTGGATGTCCTCCCGAGAGATACTGTGCCAAATTTTGTTCAATTTGCTCGTTAGATCTTCAAAATCCCGATCTGGTTGGAGGGCCCTGCCAGTAATTCTCCAAAGGTTTTCAATTGGGGAGAGATTCTGTGACCTTTCTGGCCAAAGCAGGGTTTGACAAACACAGAGACAAGCAGCAGAGGCTCTCTGCGTGTGCAGGCTACCATTATTTTGGTGAAATACAACCTCGGACGGGTTGCCATGAAGGGCAACAAAACGTGGTGTAGAATATCTTCGTCGAACCGCTGTGCTGTAGGCGTGCTACGGATGACAACTAAAGGCGTCCTGCTGCTAAATGGAAAGGAGATCACACCATCACTCCTGTCCGTATGGTGGCGTGGCTGACGATAATCGGGTTGGTATCCCACCACTGTGTGGGGCGTCGCCAGTCACTTCTTCGTTGGTCATTGGTGCTCAATTCGAAGCGAGAATCATCAGTAAAGACAATTCTACTCCATTGAACGAGCTTCCAGCTTCCAGGGTGAATATGCTCCACACCAATCCAAAGGGACTCGTTCGTGTATAGAGGTGAGTGATACTCGGCGCAAGGGGCACCGTGATTACAGCCCCCTTTCTGCGAGTCGCCTTGTGGTCACTGAAGCACTAGTTGCATGTCGTATCGATGATAATGATCAATCAGGAGCTCCGAGTGCCTATCTGGCGATTGCTGGTCCTCACGCTCTGTCATCTCTCTAGGTCGACAGCTGCCATCATGACGCTGTGTTCGACCATGGTTCACCCATACTTGCCAACACTGTTAAACCGTGGTATCTCCCCTGTTCAAATGCCGAGCGATTCACCAATTACTCCAACCGGCTTCTTTGACCCCTTTCTCAAATGCCGCCGCCGGCCGGGTGGCCGAGCGGTTCTAGGCCTTCAGTCTGGCAGAAGGATTAAGACTAAGTTCAGTGAGCACATGCTACTTAAGAAAGGTCAGGTTAAAGGGAATTCCGCGTTTCCTGAGCCAAGCGGGCACCAGTCCTCCACACAGTAAAAAATTTGAGAATAGTGTACCTTGCTCGGAAGGACAAAAATCTGAATCTGAGCAAGGAGCTGGAAATTGTTCAACATCTGTAAGTCGATAAAGACAGATTGTGAACGACTGATTATCAGAAATCAAATGTATTGTAGTACAATATTGCCAGCGCTTAGAATTTCGTTCATTTACTATGAGGGAAGTTAAGAGAATTCTATTTGAAGGTGATGTCACCGAGACTAACCATCATAGAATCACGGAAAGTGTATCAATACTAATAACTTGACCGAACCCTGAGATACTGCTAGTCCAGTATTTCTATGCCTTTGAGTACGTCCACAAAAATTTCGTCGTCACGGGAGCTTCTTTCCAGTATTTTCAGGAAGGTCAAAATTTTGTTGTGAGAGTCATAGGCGCGTGATACGACGAGACAGCTCAGACAATCTGCTGTAGTGCAACTAATACCGAGCTTTTTTCGAGAAGGGACAACCGTATTCCGAGATCAGATATTTAAAAACGTGTTACGAAAGAACGGCTATTGTGAAGGAGATATTAGCTTAGCCATCTCTAAGAAATGAAAGACGAATATGATCACCAGAACAGAATCTGCTTATAGCACTCTTATCCTTATTCAGTGTTACAGCAAATGAATTGAGGTGATACAAAGTTATGGGATAACGATATGCACATACATGGATGGCTGTCGTATCGCGTGGACAGTGTATAAAAGGGCAGTGCTTTGACGCAGTTGTCATTTGTACTCAGGTGACACATGTAAGAAAGTTTGCGACGTGAGTATGGCCGAACAACGGGAATTAACAGATTTTGAACGCGGAGTGGTAGTTGGAGCTAGAGGCATGGGAAATTCCATTTCGGACATCGTTAGGAAATTCAGTATTCCAAGATCCACAGTGTCAAGAGCGTGCCGCGAATGCCAAATTTCAGGCATTACCGCTCACCATGGAAAACGCAGCGGTCGCCGGCCTTCACCCATGGACAACGCAGTGGTCGACGGCCTTCACTTAACGATAAAGAGCGGCGGTGTTTGCTTAGAGTTGGCAGTTCTAACAGGCAAGAAACACTGTGTGAAACAACCGTGTTAATCATTGTGGGACATACGACGAACATATCGATTAGGACAGTGCGGCGAAGAACCGCGGTAATGGGCTATTGCGGCAGACATCGACTGCACCGCTTTACCTTTCGGTTGGACCCTAGACGATTGGAAAACTGTGGCCTACTCTGACGAGTCCAGATTTCAGGTAGTAAGAGCTGACGCTATGGTTCGACTTTGGCGAAGACCCCACCAAGCTGTGGGCCTAAGTTGTCAATAAGGTGGTGGCTACATACTGATGTGGGGTGTGTTTACATGGAATGGACTGGGTCCTCTGGTCCACCTGAATCGACCATTAGTTTGAAATGGGTGTGTTCGCCAACTTGTTTCCAAATAACGATGGAATTTTTTCGGGTGACAATGCACCTTGTCATCGGGCCACAACTATTCGCAATTGGTTTGAAGCAGATTATGGATAACTCGAGCGAACGATTGGCTCAACCAGACCACCCGACATGAATCCCACCAAACATTTATGGGACATAATCGAGAGTTCAGTTGGTGCACAAAATCCTGCACCGGCAACAATGGACGGTCATAGAGGCAGCATGGGTCAGTACTCCTACAGCGGATTTCCAACGACGTTTTGAGTCCATGCCACGCCGAGTTACGGCACTACAACGAGCAGGTTCGATGCTGTTAGGAGGTATCCCATGACTTCTGTCGCTTCAGTGTAAAGTGGGCAGAGTCCTCGGCGCCCCTAGAATTATTCTATTTTCCGACCAGCGAAGAGGAAATTTAAAATGAGTTGACTCTAGTAGAAAGCTTTGGCCTCCTCATTGCTCGTGAAATTTATAAAATTACTTTAGAATCCGGTGCACTTACACTGGTAAGCCAATACAAACGGTTTAAAAAGACTGTACAGAGCAAAGACGAAACACTGAATGTTACGAATTCGACTAATCTGCTGTTGTCAGCGGCTGTTACCTAACGCAGATTCATAAACAAACATACGATTAGAAGGAATGTCGCCGTTGGCCGTAATTTAGATGGTTTATTGCTGTCAATAAACCATCTACATTACGGCCAACGCTGACCTTCCTTCTAATTTCACGTATATGCTCGTTGTGCACACAGCACCCTGTGGAGTCGCTAATCAGTAAACATACGATTATTGCAAGGGTACTCCTCCTCCTTGATGGGAGTCGGCAAACGCAAAGCTGCTACTTCCATTAATGGAACGTTTATTAAAATCTGACCTTGTTTTACAAGAGACACTTAATCGCCGAGGGCTGCCTATGGTTGTGCAAAAGTAATAACGGAAGCGGCCTTGAATCATGGACATTGATTCTTGCGATAGGGTTTCGGAGTTAAGTAATTAATGTAACTTTCGTTTCGCTTTCGACCTTAATGGAGTCAATGTCGACCGACTGGGGTGTTCTTCAAGCTTCTTCAAGACCCTTATATTAATTTGCAGGAGGGTAAAATATCGATAGTATGATTCGACAGCACGGTAACACAATACACTTCTCAGAGACATTCATTATGCATAAAATCTGAGTAATAATTAACTTCGTGTCTGTTGACTTAGTATCTATAGCTTTCGGGGGAACGTGTAGAAGAAATGTGAGTACATGGTGAGGGGAAACATTTGAAAGGTAACTGAATTAAGATTCTGAATTTTCTACGATAGATGATAACCCCCATGGAACCAAACATAATGACATGACATATAAAGGCACATTTGCATGCCGTGCGTGAGTTTCCTCGGAAACGCGAAATCTTAATTAAATAATTAATCTGTGAGAAATAAATAAAGCCTATGGCACAGAACTGCAGCGCTGTGTCGCTGATAAAACAAAAACACAATTACGATACTCTTATGTTTGATTAAGGAGGGAGAGGACTTGGATAAGTGGTGCGGGAAGCACGTATATTTTATTGACTGGCACACCGCCATATTTAATGTTATATAAGATCACTGGGAGTTGCAATCATACTAGGCACTCGAATCTGTAAAGAATTTATATTTATGAAAGTAAGTAGAATTATTTAACTGTAGGCTTATTCGTTGAATATATCTGATTTAACTAACTGTGTAAACTTTTTATGTTTAGTAGACAGTCACCTCTGTACGACGTATTGACATGGCTGGCAAATTATTCTAATATTGAGATTTAGATTTGAGTCCGCACCTACCGCAGCAGTCTTTGGAAACGATTTAAATACGAAGTCCGATTATTTGAGCCTTATTTCACGGTCAACTACGAATAACATTACATTTACGAAAAAGCCATTGTCAAGCGTCTGATACCGAATAATTAAACGTCACGTAAATATTAATTACAACCAATCACTATCATACAATAATACATAATTAATATTTTATTTTATTTTATTTTATTTATTTTATATTGGCGACTGCGTGTCGGACTTGTTATTTTGTCATTTGTTACATTGTTCTCTTTGTTTCATATGAAAACCTGGACGTGAATGTATGAGAAATAACAAAGATCTGAAGATATTTTCCAATTATAAAATTTTGCGGGAAGACGCAATGAAGCTTCCAGCAAAATAAGGTAAGACGCAGCATCTTTGCATTGGCAGGCTTGACCAGACGCATAATTCAGTGTATTAGCTCTTCAGTAGATTCTGTAGTATTTCTTTCGCGCGTAGCAGTTTTCAGTGATAAATTTCATTCTCAGTATTTTTCCTTAAACAATAACTTCTGCAACAATACCAATACACGAGTGTACAATATGGCCGACTTCTGTACGATACGTTGTAACATGGACAGCAGCCATTAACAATAATCCCATATTCAGTTTACATTTTTAAATTAACAAACAGCCATTGTTGCTACGAGCGATTCATGCTCAACTGCATTTTATTTTAAAACCAGTGTCAAACATTAATTTCTTGAAATATGTATCACGTGTGGCATGGTCATAACTAGAAAACAATACGCAAAGATGGAACAGCAAAGACATACTATTCAGACGCAATCCGACTCGGACGAGAGACAAGTGTTAGAAAATGACTTTACGACAGCAACCGGTAGTGACGATTCATCAAATATTGACGCAGGTGTTAACGGAAGTTTTGACAATAGGCCGTCCACCACAAAAATTTCAAAGTCTCAGTCAGAGCCCATGTTAATACATGACGTCACGTCTAATGACGCGGCGGGGGCAGAGACCTTGCAAACAGTAAACATTGCCAACATGTTACAAATGCTAATGAAACAGAACGCGGAAAACATGGTAACCTTAAAGACACAAAATGACGAAATTAAATCTGACCTCATAACAATCAAGGCATGTAATGACACTTTGTGTAAACGTGTGGAACTTATAGACGTCACACTGACCAAACAGATGACTGAACTCAGTACGAAATTTTCCAAGCTTAATACGAGACAAGAAAAGACTACAAATGACGTAGCACTTTTACAGACACAGTTAAAAAACCTTAATGTCACGTGTGAAGCTCTTACTGAACAAATTCAAACATATCCTTCAGTACACGACAACCTTGAAAAACGAATTACTGACGTGCAGAATAAATTTGACGATGTTGAACAACACCTGACTGACATCTTACAATCTGATGCCACAGCTCATTTTCAAAATATTAATAAAGAATTTCATGATTGGGTAGAGAACAAAGACAAACATTTTGATAGATGCATACGTGAAAATTTACCAACAATTGTGCACGACTCCGTAGCGGAATACATCACTAATAACAAACAGCTGATTAGTGATGCAGTACAATCCGTCACTGCACCCATGAGACAATTCACCGATCAACCACAGTCTGAATGTAACGAAAATATCAGTCAAAATGTACAGTTCAGAAACCAATATACATTCGAGTATGACGCACACATACCGCACACGACAAACACACAAGAACAAAACACACCACGACTACAACACATACCACGACGTGCAACCACAAACACAAGCTATTATCATGGTAAACCACAGCAACATTATCGTAATTACTCGCCAGCTGAGCATTGCAGTAATTACAGTGGAACAAATCCATATCATAATGCAAAGGAAGAAGAAAGCTTAATAAAACACAGGCAATTTCAGGCTTTTATCCCAGAAAAACGAACCATTCATCCGGTGATTTTTCTTAAATCTTTTAGTAACGCATTTCCACGCACTTGGAGTGACCGGAAAAAGATTTCATATATTGTCGGTTACATCCAAGGCGATGCAGCTGTCTGGGCATACAGTCAAGCTGACGTATGTACCACGTACAGTGAGTTTGAGCGTGCTTTTCTGAACAAATTCTGGTCGCAATCCGTCCAGGAGCGACTCAGAAGACAAATTTTAGAACCTGAAACTTTTAATAGTAAAAATGGTAACTTACGCAGATTTTTTGAAAAATACTTAAACATGGGACATTTTTTAGACGAACCAGTCGCAACGCGTGATATACTCCGAGCGTTGAAGGCCAAATTGCCTTTCAACATTAAGGAAAAACTTCTACATATCCCGGATGACGATTCAGATTATTTTTTAACAGCTTTAGATTCGGTTGACATGTTACTTGAAGATCAGCGCTTCGCGCGGCAAAACAGCAGCCACAATGTTTACACTAGTGGTATGCAAAACATGCAGGCTTGCCAACACAATTCTGGCGCGCCCACAGTTGGATACGCGGTACAGCAAAAACAGCAAACTCACATGCCGTCTCAATACGGAAATCAAAACCAACACGCGTATTCCAATACAAACAACAATTACAACAGTAATAACACTTCATGCGGCAATCCATACAAAAGGCACCGCGGTAATAACAACAACGGTAACAACGGATACAAATGTAACAACAAAAACACAAACAGAAATAGAAATAATAATAACTACGAGCCAAGACAGCATCAAGGCTGGACTCGTAGCGATCAATACTTTCATTCAAATACTGCTTTACCACAGCAGCCACCAGGACAAAATTGGAGCATACCTTACGACCGACAGGTAAGTTATAATGCTCAACAGCAACAACAACCGCAAAAGTTTGGAGATCATAATAGGCAATATCCGAATGTGAATATAATAGAAATGACACCTGATGCACAACCCCAATCTGTGTCAGTACCTAGTACAAATGATAATCCAACAAACTAGAAACAGTCACTACTTTGCCCCAGGTCGTGGCTGAAGAATTCTTGGGGGGCGACTTCAATGTTAATCAGTTATTTGACACCACACTTTAACAACAGAATAATGATATGCCGAGTAATTCTAAACAAAAACTACCTGTTTTATTTATAAGATACAACCACAATAACAATATATCAGATGAACTTTTACAAGACAGTACACAATGTCGTTTAAACACAAATGAAATTGTTTTAGCATCTACTACTGGTGTAGTAGGTGGGATTCCAACTACTATTATCTTAGATACAGGTGCAGCTGTGAGCGTTTTGTCTTTTAATTTCTATAAAAAGATGTGTGAATTGGAACCTGTGCCTGAGTTTCCTGCCCAAAACTGTAAAATAACTACCGCTCTAGGTAATAAGTCATGTAGGGTTACAAAGCAAGTTTTTGTAAACGTTAAAATAGGTAATGGAACCGTACAATGGCCATTCCTGGTTGTACAAAACCTTGTGACAAATTGCATATTAGGAATAGATATTATGAGCGAGAAGGACTGCATTATAGACTTCTCCAAAGGTAAATGTATTTTAAATGATAAAGGCAGTGTAATTATTATTGATTTGGACAGGAGAACTCTAAAGCATGACAAACACTGTACAGGGTACAAGGTTCAGTTAGTACTTGACAAAGACATTCAAGACATGCAAACACACTCATCTGACACAGAGCTAATGGACTTGAAAACATTGCTTGATCATAAGATAAGTGAAGCTACAGCTCTCAGTGTACATGAACGTATAAAACTACAGGAAGTGTTATCCAAATATTTACAAGTTTTTACCAAACGATTAGGTGTTATCAACACGTATGTGTACAAGGTTGAAGTTAAACCTCACAAGATCTTCTACCATAAGACATATAACGTACCGTTATCTCAACGACCTGCTGTGTGGCAAGAATTAAAACAAATGTTAGACTGGAAGGTCATTGAACCATCCACCTCACCTTATTGTAGCCCTCTACTTGTTGTCAAAAAATCAAATGGAAGCATTAGGTTAGTGTTAGACGCACGAGCTATTAATGAAATAACTTTACCGGTTCACACAAAACCTGAAAATTTAGAAGAGCAATTACAGAAATTTCTAGATGCAAAATATTTTTCCACAATAGATCTCGCCAATTCGTTTTGGCAGGTGGGTATCACTCCTGATTCTCGGAAATATACTGCATTTATGTTCGGGGGGCGAACCTATCAGTTTTGTGTTCTACCCTTCGGACTGAATGTCAGCTCTGGGGTATTCATTACAGCCCTGGATACCGTGCTTGGCGACGATTTAGTTGAGACAGTCACACACTATGTAGATGATATACTGATAGCTACACAATCTTGGAATGAACACGTTGACACTCTTCAAAGAATTTTAAACAAATTGGCACAAGCTGGAGTCACAGCCAACCTAAGAAAATCAAAATTTGGTTGCAGTGAGATAAAGTATTTAGGACATATCATTAATTCACAGGGCATACGTCCGGATCCCAGTAAATTAGATGCTATCAGAAACTTTCCTAGCCCTCGAACTAAAAAGCAGTTAAAATCATTCCTTGGGCTATGTTCATTTTTCAGACGTTTTTTGCCACAACCACTTTTGAACAGTAAACATCTGCTAAATCTACTCAGAAAGAATCAAGTTTGGATCTGGTCGGAACAGTGCCAGAATGACTTTAATACAATTAAACATGCTTTAGTGAATGCTAACATTTTGAGCCATCCAGATTTCAATTTAGATTTTTGTATGACTTGTGACGCTTCACGTACTGGCTTGGGCTGTTGCTTATTTCAAGTTGTAAAGAATAAAGAGGAGGAACAGATAAGAATTATTGGGTTTGCGAGTCGCACTCTAACTGAATGTGAGCGTACATACTCCACTACTGAGTTAGAAACACTTTCCATAGTATGGGCATTCAAGAAATTCAATTATTATTTATTTGGAAAACATACGGTAATTTACACCGATCACCAGGCCCTGACATTTTTGTTAACTTGTAAACTTGTACATCCTAGACTATCACGATGGGCAGTTACACTTCAGAACTACTGTTTTGAAATTAAGTACATAAGAGGTAAGGACAACACCATTGCAGACACTTTGTCTAGACTTCCACAAGGTATGAATGATACCAACAGTGACTTAGAAAATATAAATGACTACAGGATTCTCTTAATGCAAGACAAGCAGTATCACCAATATTATATTGATATGTGCAGAAACATGGCTGAATTACAAAAATCTGATCCTCACTGGTATAAGATAATAACATTACTGGTAGAAAAACACAACCATCCTTTGACTAAGTATTACAAGTTACACAATGATGTGTTATTTTACCGCCGACATCCAAATGCTACTAACTGGTGTGTATGCATTCCCAAAGAGTCTGAACGTAATCTAATTTGGCACACACACTTAGTTTGGGGTCATTACGGGACGAAAAAGTGTTTGGCAAAGCTCAGTACATACTGTTATTTTAGCAATATGAGAAGAAAAATTTATAGGGAACTAAAAACATGTGTTATATGTCAAAAATCAAAACCTCAGAATTTATCCACAAAAACAGATTTACATTCTATTTTACCTAGTAAACCCCTGGAAATTCTGTGTACTGACATCAGTGGACCGCATCCAGCAAGCTCTGGAGGCGTCAAATATATCTTAGATTTTTACGATATATTTTCTAAACATGTAAAACTTTATGCTTTAAAATCCGCCACTGCAAATGCTATAATACGAAGATTCTCAAGTGATTACCTGACGCACGTGGGAAAACCTAAAGCAATTCTGTCAGATAATGCAGCATACTACTCTGGGTACAAATGGAGAAATTTCTTGAAGGACAATAACATTAAAAGTATATTTATTTCAAAGTTTAGTCCACAATGTAACGCGACTGAGAGACTTTTCCGAGAACTAAATCGATTCATGAGGACCTATATTTCATCAAAACATACTAATTGGGTGTCCTACCTAAGTCTTTTCGAGGACGTACACAATAACTTAAATATTTACAATACAAATTACACACCTAACGAGATCATGTTCAGTTGCAAACAGAACGATCAATGGATAGAACCATTACCTAAGTTGTCAGACAAGGAAATCACACCTGAACAGAAAATAAAAGAAGTATTGACTACACTGACACATCACGCACAGATACGAAACAAACATCACAGAAACATAATAAAAAGAAAACAAAAATTCGAGGTAGGAATGCTTGTACTACTTCGTACTCATCATAAATCTGTAGCACTCAAACGACGCAACGCTAAGTGGCGTCTGCTATATGAAGGACCTTATATAATTGTTAACATACCGCATCCTGGTGCGTATCTGTTACAACATCCTAGAACTTAACAAAATTATTGGGCTATACGCACACCGAGATCTTAGAGCATTTCATGCCAAATAATGCCAAAGTCATACCCATGAAAACATTGCTAAGCAACTCGCAAAACTCTGTTTGCTACAACACAGGCAATAAGCAGTATAGAAATTTTCATTTCAGCGGTTCCAGTGACGCAGTTGAAGACAGAAGAACTTTTCTTTCAACGCCGCGGCACCACCGAGAAGACTGAATATTAAAGTAAAATTTATGATTACGTAGCAGTGAATGATATATAAATTTTTCACGGAACATTTGTGACTGTAGGTACCACTGACTTGGTATGACACCTGACGAACCGACAGACGTCATCTGTGAAGCGATCTTTTACTTCGAGAAATAGATTAGACGCACATCTCTCAGCAAGAAAAGCATCTACCAGTAGCCAAGGCCACACAGACACTATACACACACGCACAAAACGCGAGGAATCTAACAGCTTTCCGTCTCTTATTATTTTGAATATTTATTGAGTAGTGAAAACGCCTGGTCTTGCCTACTGATGTAATGAATGTTGTGTCTAACCTATCTTAATTTCAGATGACATCACAAAAAACATCGATAAAATCCCAGCAAAACCGTTAAAGAGGACGTAAATATCTGCAATCCATGTAATCAAATGTGACACAATGTAATAATTTATAGCTATGTAATAATGATGAAAACATGTTTATGTGTAACTGTATTATGTTTATGCTAAGAAAATATGTGACGTGTATATGTATGATTACTTATGTTTTTTTTAACTGATGTATAATGTAACTGTTACTGTGTGAAAATTTGAACGATAACGAGTGCCAAAATGTGAAAAACCTTTTTTTAAAAAAAAATGCGTAGTGAACCACTGTTCACGGACATTAACGTACATTACTAAGTCTGCAACTACGCAGAAACCTATGTGAAAGAAACTGTTAATGACATTCATGATGCATCGTACCTTTGTAAACGCGATGAGTAACTACGAACATTTAGGTGAGCTATATTTTAAAAAAAAAAAAAAAAAAAAAAAAAAAAAAAAAAAAAAAAAAAAACTGAATATGTGAAGTGCATAATTCGTGCATCGTCTAGTGACATTACTACAGTACCCAACTTCAAGATGTTAACTGGATTAAATGGACACAAAGTGCCTGTCCAGAAAACAACACGACGGGTGGAAGAATTTTGGTTGGAACTTCAGGGAATGAAATGTTCTCGAAATGTGACGGACACTCTTACCTGGACTGTCCAAGGATCGACGCCAGCTATGTGCCGTCCGAGGTTCTGCAACCAAGCTTCCACGGAATATCGAAAACGAACTGCATATGGACTAATTACTCGACGGGTCACGTCTGATCTGTAATAAACAATGCTTTTTGTCACAACGAACTGCATCACAACGACTATAATGGAAATAGGAAATGGACATGCTTATGTATCAATCACGTTGTTATACAGCGATGTTACTGTGATCAAAAAACTTTACCACGACGACACTAACCTGTGAAACAGTACTGTGCTGTAGATGAATATGAACTGTAATAACGACACGATGTGTATAGGTCAACGCACCTGAAACAACAGAACATTTTTCGTTGAAGCATTTCATTGCAGTGCTATGTAACTAAGAACATTCAACAATCTAAAGTTGTATTGTATTATAACAAATATTGTAATTTTAAAACTAAGTTACCTGTCATAGAATGTAGTCTTCATATGTAATCTTGGTGGAATATTTTCTTTGTGCAACGACTAAGAAATGCGCGCGCACACGGACAATATGAACTGCAATACTGTGCCGCGTGATCTAAATTTACGAAATAACGGCAGTGCCGCAGTTACACAGACGCTTCTGCGCATGCGCGCACTCTATCTGCCAACATAAGAACTTTTACGGCGCACCCGCGTCATTCAAATTTTGTATATAATGTGTATAATGTGTAATGTAAGTCATGTAAATAGTTGTAGATAACTTAGATTTTCTTGTGCCTTTAGGTGAATTGCTCGCCTGCAGGTGTGTCCTTTCGCCTCGCAATTCAGGGGGCAATATAAAGGCACATTTGCATGCCGTGCGTGAGTTTCCTCGGAAACGCGAAATCTTAATTAAATAATTAATCTGTGAGAAATAAATAAAGCCTATGGCACAGAACTGCAGCGCTGTGTCGCTGATAAAACAAAAACACAATTACGATACTCTTATGTTTGATTAAGGAGAGAGAGGACTTGGATAAGTGGTGCGGGAAGCACGTATATTTTATTGACTGGCACACCGCCATATTTAATGTTATATAAGATCACTGGGAGTTGCAATCATACTAGGCACTCGAATCTGTAAAGAATTTATATTTATGAAAGTAAGTAGAATTATTTAACTGTAGGCTTATTCGTTGAATATATCTGATTTAACTAACTGTGTAAACTTTTTATGTTTAGTAGACAGTCACCTCTGTACGACGTATTGACATGGCTGGCAAATTATTCTAATATTGAGATTTAGATTTGAGTCCGCACCTACCGCAGCAGTCTTTGGAAACGATTTAAATACGAAGTCCGATTATTTGAGCCTTATTTCACGGTCAACTACGAATAACATTACATTTACGAAAAAGCCATTGTCAAGCGTCTGATACCGAATAATTAAACGTCACGTAAATATTAATTACAACCAATCACTATCATACAATAATACATAATTAATATTTTATTTTATTTTATTTTATTTTATAGACAGTGGGGAATCCTTGCAAAAAGAGAGAGCAACTGTGCATTAATGGTAAAATGGACACATGCAACATAATAACATAAAAGAATAAAATATCCTCCACCACTAGTGAATCACACCAGAGAATGATGACGTGCTACAGAGGGGCTTAAGTCAAAGACAAAGCTTTGTCACCACATTTAATAAATTTCATAATTTCCATGACATTTGAGAATCGCACAATCAATTACATGGAATTATTTATACCACTCATTAAAGCGCACTACGCAATCTGTGCATACGTGGCAGTCGGGTAGTGCAAAAATCCCTACTCCACTAATAAAGGAACAAAGTTCAAATCTCCCAATCGAAACACATCCCACTTTAAGATTATGAGTTAATCACCGAATGTTATATATATCAGACCGAACAGCCGCAAACTTTAAATTGATTGTACATAACGCTCACTACTCGAAATCATCAACCTCCTTATGCTTCGGAATAAAATTTGTATCAGCATCATTATGATCAAGAATTTGATAAGACTGCCTTTTTCAATAAATTCGAAGCGTTTCTCAAGTCGTCCGCAGCTCGTGGTTGTGCGGTAGCGTTCTCGCTTTCCACGCCCGGGTTCCCGGGTTCGATTCCCGGCGGGGTCAGGGATTTTCTCTGCTTCGTGATGACTGGGTGTTGTGTGATGTCCTTAGGTTAGTTAGGTTTAAGTAGTTCTAAGTTCTAGGGGACTGATGACCATAGCTGTTAAGTCCCATAGTGCTCAGAGCCATTCATTTCTCAAGTCAACGTAGTTCACGTTGACTTCAAAAAAGAGAGAAATATAGTATATGTATCATCCACAGAAACTGAGCAAAAAGAACTTCATGATTAAAAACGAAAATCAAATCTTTATTATTGATGAAATAAATGAAACAGTTTACTAACCAAAAGCAAGTCTCCATCCTCACCAACTGAAACACAACGATGTATTAAAATATGTTCTACTGATCATCGTACCTACCAGTGTCCGGACTAAGAGTAAGGATCATATGGCATCGGTCAGCGGTCGTTTCCCTAGAAATCAACTTTTCTTTTCTTTCTTTTTTTCAGGATATGCTCTGATTCACAGAGAATCATACTTTGTTAACCTTTCAATCCCCCTAGCCAGCAGCTGTTGCCTCGATTATCAGTCATTTTACTAAAGTGCGTGGGGGT